>NC_081411.1:292236072-292266072 GCF_030272615.1 Cryptomeria japonica | reverse complement strand
TCATTACTATAATAAATTAATTTTTCTTGGAATAACTTCTAATAAAAACCCCACCTAAAGGATCCAAGACAACTTTTGGGTACCCATTTGGGTCTTATACAACATATATCGAAATAAGGATAGGTTGTTTTGTAACACAATGGTCTAAAATTGACTGGTAATCTACACTTATAGGCTTAGGATCAGATTTACCAGTTGATCATTTTTTGCATCCTGATGAATATATAGTTTGTTCTTATCAATATTTGTCTCTCACGTGTTGTGCTATTCATTGGGCTCTAGATCTTGGTTATTATTGGAAAATTAATATACATACTTATTTTCTCTTCTATATATACTATCTACATCATCAGAAAATATCAAATAGGTCAGTTAGAATAGCTGATAAGCAGTGACTCCAACAACTTGGCCACCAAAATATAATTACATTAAAAATAGTCCAATCCAAGAGATAGATAGGACCTAAAAAACCATAACACATCATCCAATGCAATCCCAAACATCACAAACACTAGCAAACATCCTCCAGTATTAAGAACAGGGTAATGTCTAGGTAAATCATGTAGCACATAACAAGTCGACCCAAAACACATCTTCGAAATGAATTGTTTCAATTAGATCCCCACAAGGTATAGTAGGACCCAAATAGAACCCAACACAGTCTCCAATGTAGGTGCAAACCCCTAGTATCACAAGTAAGAGAATGAGCCTTGTCGGCCAAATAACTATAAATTACCCTAAAAATCAACTCCATATATAATGCCACATCATTTTAAAAGATCAACCAACATTGTGCAAACCAAATAGGCATTACCATTATCCTTCCAAAAACACTTGCGAACAGTTCTTCCATTTTGAGAAACCTTGAAACAAGTTGGCACAATAAAAATAGATACAAAATTCTTGGGACATGAATGCCTAGACATCACAATCATGAAACAAAACATTAGAAAAAAAAAAATGGTGCACTTAATCACTTAAAAATTGAAATGAGACACTTAAATAAACCTTATGAACATGTCCTCTAGATCCTAGCAATAAAAATGTTAGTATGGAGAAATGCAGAGCATTCTTCAGACTAGACCTAGCTAGCAATCAAAGGACCAACATATTACCTTAACTAGAAATATCTATTAAAATATTAGGGACCTGACAAAGATAGTGTTGGTATTTTGGTATGGTTTTGTCATTGTTGTCAACACCTACTAAAACACTAGCACTTTGGGGATCCAACAGACAATGGATGGGTTTTTGTTGCTATAACAGAAGATCAACTGACACCTACTGTTCAATTGGTAGAACAAGCCCTAGCAGCTAAAGTTGAAGTAAAGGATGAATGAATCATTGACTCAGGATGCTCACATCATATGATAGGAGACAAAGGTAAATTCTTGAACTTTCAAGAATACAATGGAGGTTTAGTAAGATTTGGAGATGACAAAGCCTATTCAATCAAAGGTAAGGGTACAATATCTCTTGATGGTAAGCTTAACACTGACAATGTCTACTATGTTGAAGGATTAAAGCATAATCTTTTAAGTGTTGGTCAATTAGTTGAGAAAGGATTTTAGTTACAATTTAAAAATGGAAAATGCAAAATCATGAATAGAACTAGTTTGGAAATTGCCACCGGTAATCAAACTAGAGGTAATATCTTTCATTTGAATAACAGTGAAAAGACATGCTTGATTGCACATATAGATGAAAGTTGGTTATGGCATAAGAGACTCTGTCATGTAAACTTTGATTGCATGGTAAAGATCAGTACTACTAAGGCAGTTAGAGATCTACCTAAAATTGTCAAACCTCAGAATACAATATGTAAGGAATGTCAATTTGGAAAACAAGTTAGAGCTAGTTTCAAAAGTATTCCAGAAAAATCCAATAATGCTTTTGATTTGATTCACACTGATTTATGTGGTCCAGCTAGAACTAAAAGCTTACAAGGTGATAGGTATTTTATGCTAATCATTGATGACTATTCTAGAATGTGTTGGGTTACTTTTCTCAGAGAAAAATTAGAAGCACTTGGAAAGTTCAAACTATTCAAAGCAATGGTTGAAAATGAAACCGGTAAGAAAATCAAATGCTTAAGATCAGATCAAGGAGGAGAATTCACATCTAAGGACTTTTATACATTCTGTGAAGTAAATGGAATCAGAAGACAACTATCAGCACCTCAGACACCACAACAGAATGGAGTTGTTAAGAGGAAAAGCAAAACTATCTTGGATGCAGCAAGAAGTATGTTATCAGAAGCAAATTTACAACATGTGTATTGGAGAGAAGCATTCAGCACAGTGGTCTATACATTCAACAAAGTTCACATCAAAGGTGAAACTAGTAAGACCCCTCATGAACTATGGTTTGGTAATACTCCTACTCTCAAATATTTCAGAATTTTTGGAAGTAAATGTTATATCAGAAGAGATGAGTATATTGGCAAATTTGATCCTAGAAGTGATGAAGGAATATTTCTTGGTTATTCATCTAAGAGAAAGGCATATAGATGTTTTAACAAGAGATTGCAAAAAAATTGTTGAGAGTACAAATGTAAAGATTGATGAACAATTCAAAGGAACTTCAAGGTATATAGACTCTCAACCGGCAATAGAAATTGTGACAAATGAACCTACACCAAATCCACCGGTACAGAATGAAGATCTAGTTACCCCGGTACCATCTGAGGATTCCACAGTAATTGAAGAACAACAGCAAACTAAGACACCCCAGTATGTAAGATTGAATCATTCAGAAGATCAGATAATTGGAAATAAATTTAAAGGAGTTATGACAAGAGGAAGATTGGCAAATGAAGAGGTATGTCTTATTTCTCAAATAGAACCATCATCTGTTAATGAGGCATGTGAAGATAAATTTTGGATTAAAGCTATGGAAGAATAATTAGAACAAATTGTGAAAAATAACACTTGGACATTAGTTCCCCGGCTTAAAGATAAAAATGTAATTGGAACCAAATGGGTATTTAGAAACAAACTTAATGAAGATGGTAAGGTTGTCAGAAATAAAGAAAGACTAGTGTGTAAGGGATATTCTTAGAAAGAAGGAGTTGATTACAATGAAACCTTTGCACCAATAACTAGAATTGAGGCTGTCAGATTATTCTTGGCCTTTGCAACTCACAAGAACTACAAAGTTTATCAAATGGATATTAAATTTGCATTTTTGAATGGAGATCTTGAAGAGGAAGTATATATTGAACAACCTGATGGATTTTCTTTGACAGATGACAATGATATGGTTTGCAGGTTAAGAAAAGCTCTGTATGGACTGAAACAAGCCCCAAGAGCTTGGTATGCAAGATTGGATAAGTATCTTTTAAAGATTGGTTTTACTAAAGGAAATGCAGACATCAATTTATATTACAAAATAATTAATGATGGCGTCTTGATTATAGAAGTATTTGTTGATGATATAATCTTTGGAGGAGAAGATGGTCTATGTAAGGAATTTTCTACTAAAATGCAGCAAGAATTTGAAATGTCTATGATTGGAGAAATAAAATTCTTTTTAGGATTGCAGATTTCACAGGCTGACAAAGGTATATTCTTGAGTCAATCCAAATACTTGAAAGAGTTACTAAAGAAATTTGGGATGGAGAACTCTAAACCGGTAAGCACACCTATGACTACAAATGACAAATTATCTCAAAGGGATGAATCTACACCTATTAATCCAACTAGATAAAAATCTATGATATGAGGTTTATTGTATTTGACACAAACTAGACCTGATATTATGAATATAGTATGTATTGTTTCAAGATTTCAAAGTAATACTAGAGAAAATCATGAATCAATAGTAAAAAGGATTTTCCGGTACTTACAAGGCACTATAAATCTTGGATTATGGTATCCTAGAGATGAAAATTTTGATCTATATGCATACATAGATGCAAATTGGGTAGGAGATGTGGATGATAGAAAAAGCACCACCGGCGAAGCATTCTTTCTTGGAAACAAACTAGTTTCTTGGTTGAGTAAGAAATAGAGTTGTACAATCTTTATCAATAGCAGAATCAGAATATGTTGCAGCATCAACTAACAGTACACAGGTACTATGGCTTAAGCAAATGTTGAAAGACATAAAGGTAAAATGCAAGGAACCTATTACCATAAATTGTGATAATACTGCAGCAATTGATATATCTAAGAATCTAGTACTACATTCTAAAACAAAACATGCTTCTATCAAACTGAATTTTCTAAGGGAAAAAGTTGAAGAAAAGGAGATAAAACTAGTTTATGTGAATACTAAAGAGCAGATTGTAGATATTTTCACTAAACCTTTGCCTAAGGAGACTTTTGAATATCTCAGAGATCAGCTTGGAGTCATACCACCACCGGTAGAGACTTAAACAGTTGATGATTGTCATCAACCGGCAAAATTAAAAGACAAATATTTTACTTTGGTCTTTGATGAGGAAGCTACTTCTCAGGGGGAGTATTTGGTATATTGAATTGATTGGTATTTTGTATATGAACTTAGTTTTGTTGCAACTTTGGCATTTGATGTCAAAGGGGGAGAGATATCTATGGAAAAACACATCACTTTGATGGTTTTTCCATCCTGTGTTGCCATCAATGCCAAAGGGGGAGATTGTTGGTATTTTGGTATGGTTTTATCATTGATGTCAACACCTACTAAACACTAGCACTTTGGAGATCCATCAGCATTCACCGGCAAGCAAGTAACTACTGCACAGTTACTGGTATATAGTTCACCGACATAATTTAATGATCACCGGCACTCGGAATGATGTGGAAGACACTTGATGATGTCGAAGACATTGTTTGGACATCTTGTCCTAGAGTTTTGATCATTGGTATATTCATATTTGCATATTTTCTTTTACCGGCAAATAGGTCCAGGGTTACCTAAGGTTACACCGACAGGTTTATCTTTTCCAGATCAGCATGGTACGCTAAGGAAATGATTAATTATTGTTGTAAATGCATTAAGCTGACATGTTCAATTGGTTATTGCATCGGATATTATATTATTTGTAAAATGTTTTTATTGTAATATCTTGTAGAGATGACCTACTAAAATTGGTCTTAGGTTATGGTATAAATGTAAGATCTTATTTGTAAGATCGAATGTGGGATGGGAAAAAGAATTGTGTGAAGGTATATGCGAGATTAAGCAGAGCTATACACGAAGACATCATTTGAAGGTGAAGCTAGGTTTTTGTGAAAGCATATCAGCATTACACCGGTACTGAATCCAGCATATGAAAATGCTATTTTGTGTAGTACAGTCTTATTGGATTTAACCATCCAACTGTAGTCAGTGTGACTCCCATTTTGTGATTGAGCAGTGAGCTCTAGGTTGTTGGCCTTTCTACATGTGCAAACCCCATGTATGTACACTTACTATCTACAGTAGTATCATCTGATTGTGGGTAAGGTTTCCCATCGTGGGTTTTCCCCTTACAGGGTTTTCACGTACAAATATTGGTGTCATGTGTTGTGGATGACTTTGTGTTTATGTTTCATGCATTAATCTTTACCGGTATAACAATTAACTGTTAAAACTGTCTACCGACATACTTAACTGGTTTACTGATATTAAGTATTAAGTTGGTTAAGTTGTTTTTGGTCTGAAATTAGTTGACAATTGATTCACCCACCCCCCCCCCCCCTCTTAGTTGTCTCTGGGACCTAACAGATAGTAGTACAACATTCACAGAACGTACACATTGAATCCAAAACTACAAAACCATATCTTTAAATGCAAAGAAATACAGATTGTTCTTCCAGACTATCTTCAGCATACTTCTCTGCATTAACACACTTCATCAATTTCTAGAGACTAGAACAACTTGAAACACCATTTTCTCACTTAGAAGAAACAAAGAATATACTACAACAAATTGTAGTATGCACAAGATCATCTAGAAAAAATCTCTTGAACTCGATGCTTCTAATCCTCATCTTAATATTTCTAGTAATCCTCATCTCAATTCTTTTAATCCTCATCTAAATACTTATAATCCTCATCTCAATGCTTGTGATCCTCAACATAATGCTCCTAATCCTCATTTAAAAAGAAGAACGTAGAGGAAAGAAGGTTCTAGAAAATTAAATACAAATATAATGTTAATCAACTAATTAGATAAAATAATTTATAAGAAAATTAAATTCTAATCCGAACAGATCATATAATTTTTCAAATGAAGTGGCCAATCCTTATTAAAAATACTTTAAAATTTTTGCTACATCATCAATAGTCATTAACATTAGAAAATAGTTTTATTTTTTGATATGTGTCATTTGATTTATTGTATTTTCTTTTTCATATATTTCTTATCAAATATTAAACTTGTTTTATTAATTAAATATACATGCACTAATCATATGATAATCTTACTAATTAAATAAATAAAAAATATATATAACATAAGCTTTACAAAAAATTATTAATTTTTCATATTTATGAAAAATTAAATAATATTAATAATATTTATATGTAGATAAAAATTGATAAATTTTAAATATTTTAAAAAGAAAATAATTTTTAAATAAACAAAATTATTACTAAATAAATAAAAGAAAATTTAATATACAAAATATATAATATAATATAATAAACCGAAATAAAATAAAATAACTACAACATTAATATCTTTCTAATTGTTCAAATAAATGAATACATTTATCATATCTATGTTTTAATTCTATTTTGGTGTCCTTTTTCAGAAATTTGAAATTTTATTTAAGTATATACTTGCTATATATGTGTCACGAAAGGATAGGGGACACTTATCACTAGAACATTTTATTGTCTTTATATAATGAATTCTCAATAAACAATATAAATAAAATATAACAATTTTAAAATAAAATAAAATAATTTCAATATAAATATCTTTCTAATTGCTTAAATAAATATATTTATGACATCTATGTTTTAATTATATTTTGGTGTCTTTTTTAGAAATTTGAAATTTTATGAATAATGTACTTGCTATATATATAGTCACCACAATGTCTCAAAAATATTGCATGATAGGTAATACATGTCACATGCTTACTTACCTAGCTTTCACTCATTATTTTGTGTAGAAACCACACAATATACAATGAATTATTGTTCAGTTACCTAACTCTCACTTGTTATTTGTATAAAAATTTCATTCCATCATCTTTATACGAAACATTGATCCTTGCCTCATCTCTTATGATATCAAGACTTTCCACTAAAAAAAAACTTGAATCACCAAAGACGAAACCCATTTACCATGTATAACCAAAGACCCACTTACCGTGTACAAACTTTCACGGCTAATGAGTCTCTCTTCCACGGCAAGCCTTGCACTCGAACGGAAACTTCCTTCTCTCTGCAACAACAGACTCTGCTCCCATTAAAATACATCTATTGTTTCATTTTATCAACACAAGCTTACCTTCTCATTCCCTAAATGGCTACGGCTTTTTCGAGTATCCTCCTTCGTCTGGCATACGTTACTTATCTGCTCTTCGTCATCACCGTTGTAACACAGCAGCTTGCCTTCGCATTCACTAACTGGTTTTGGCTTTTTCGAGTATCCTCCTCCGTCTGGGATATGTTACTTATCTGCTCTTCATCATCAGCATTGTAACACAGCAGCAAGACAAGCCTTGTCTACCTGCAGACAGGATCATGATGTTTAGGGAATGTTTTTTTTGGTCTTATTGTTTTTTCTGAATTTAAAATATTTGTTTTTGAAAATAACACAATGATTTTGTTCTAACCTTTATTATCTGTTTCAAAGGAAGTGTTGTATTAATGAGTGTTTCAATTGTATTATATTTTCAATTTATAAATTTATAGTATATTTGTATTGATAGATATTCTCTATGAGCAAAAAAATTGCATGTCAAATATAAGTACAGATAAAATTAATAATTTTAATTTTGCTACCAATATTGATCCCTCATAGGTGAATGATTTTACCATTTGGAAGTGGTAAGGTCTATATTCAACTCTATTCCTCGTTTTTATTCTTATTCATGTGTTTTTTTTATTATAATTCATATTAAATTGTTTCTATCACAATAAAAGCATTTATTATAAATCATCTATTTTTATAAATATTTAAAAAACAAAAACATTGTATGGTCAATTTCATACCTTTTTTTTTTAATCTATGAATTGTTGGATTGCTTAATTTTAGATTTAATTGCCAAAACATTATGATTGATCTTATGTTTCATTTTCTTAGGTGTTTTTCTCCTAACAAATTCAAACTATCTACATTTGTCGCAATAACAATAATAAGATTATGCCTAATTTGTCAGAGATGTCATGTCATATGAACAAATGATTTTAGTTCAAGATTGATGTCTACATTCTAATGAGGATGTCTATATATTGGATCATATGGTTTTCAAATTGTAATAGACAAGTAGGTTTATAGTTAGTATATATTGCATTAATAAAACTAGTTTTTTCCAATAAATGATTGGAGTGCCACTATTAATAAAGGATTGGAGTGTCACTATTAAATTATTTATATTCTTAGGTATTAGAATTATTTTGGTATATGTATGCAAAATTGCTTTAAGGATGAGCTCCTCGCGTATTTTTGAATAACGCATGTTTGATTTGGTTCCTTTTTGGTAGTAGGCATTCTGGTTTTGAACCATCACTTCTTGTGAGCCCTTCATTTTTGTCACTTGTTGGTTTTGCAACTATGTAAAGATCTAGGCTTCTCCCAGTTTAATCTATTCAAAACATATTTTTGAATAATGTTTATGTAGAATTTAAATTTAAATATCATAAATTTTGATAATTCATGATATTATAAATTTAACATTTCTAAATCTAATAATCAAAATTCTTAGATAATTAAACATATAAGCCTCACATTTACAACTTCTAATCCATTGAAATATTTGTAGCCTCATGCACTTATAATTATGTTATTTGTTAAAATTGAGTGGAATCTAATTAGCTAGAAGTTCTCTCATTTGAATATTCTAATGATTTTTCTTTTCCTTTCATAAATATGTATTTGAATTGTTTCACTCATGCATAAAAGTTTTCTTATGATATATATTAATTTTAAATGACACTAAATAGGATCTTTAAAGTTTGAGAGGACTATTTAAAGGATATTAAATAGGATATTTATAGTTTGTGAGGACTATTGTATTTTAGGCAAAATATAACTTCTGTTCTTAGGTTTAAAATTAAATTTATGTATATTCAAAATGACAAATAATTTTTTTACAATACATGAAATTTTACAATAAAGTCAATGACATAGTAATGAATTTATACAAAAATGGATATTTGTGGCATCTTACATAGACAAGTGAAGGAATTATGTGGTTATAGAAATTGTTTACATCCCATACACTACATAGTAATTTTTGGAAAAAAAATTGAAATCCTTATACAAGAATGAACTCTTATATCGTTCATTCTACATAATTAGTGTTGACATTTAGTCATCTAGGTATTGATATTATAGATAATTAGGAGAGAATAAGAAATAATTCCAATATATGGCATGTTGTTTGTACACCCTCTAATTTTATAATTATTTTTTATGATGAGATTTATTCTTATCAGCTAAATGAATTAAATCTAAATTACCTTGGTGAGTGGTCACTTCTATATCATATCTATTTAAGTTCTAATGACCTTGACATGTTTGGGAATTCTAATTTTGGTACTAACGATAATTAGGTTACAATTACCATGCTCCTTAATTATATATATTAGTAGTTTATTTCATATACCTATCTTCAATCAACACACCATGTCTCCCACAAATATGAAGCTATATTACTTGACTCAATGAATTTATCAATTTGGTAGAATGCTATCTTTGATATTATTGTATTTCATTATTATATTTTAATTGCCACCATTGCATGTGATAGATCTTCTAAGAACCCTTTCAATCTTAACCAACATATCTCTCATTGATCCTATTTATTTCATGGCCTTGAATTGATTGTCTAAATTCATTCAATCTTTACATATTAAATGTCCTATCCACAATCACTTCTCATATTTGTTTGACTTATTAAAAAATGGTTTTCTTCCTTTTAACCTTAATTCAATATTATTTTTAATATGTATTTTTATCATCCTTATCAAAATTTATCTTTAATATAATAATTAAGTATTCTTTAAGAAATCTAAGTGGTTCATTTGAGTGGTTTTTTCCTTTATTCATGTAGGACCTTTGTGATTTATATTTTAAAAGATCTTTGAATTTTATAGCCCCTAATTTAGCAACGGTGTGCCTTATTATTAACTATCAAGTATTAATCCTAAATGATCATTAGGTTTTTGGATTTTTTTTCTATTTTATATGCTTAATATTTATTTTCATTCTTTATGGTTTTTCCTAAGCAAGTCACAAGAGTTTAAGTTGTCGAAATCCTTTTGAAACATTTTAAATCTCAAAGCTCTACAATATTTTTAAATATATATATATTCTCCCACTTTTTCTTTTATTTGTGAACTTATTTACTTCTACACCTCCAAATGATACCAAAGCCTCTAAGACTATAGGTTTTATAGAAATGTTTAATTTATTTCTAAAATTTCCATGTACTTCCTACTTCTACATTTATACCTACTTCTACATTTCTACCTAGATAATCAAATAAATTCCAATTTCAATATTTTTGATGATACTTGACTATTATCCAAAATTCTAGATTCTTCCCAATTTATATGCCTATGCAAAATGTTGAAATCTAGGTATATTTAGATTTCCAAGGACATAAGCATTCTATTTAAAGTGACTCTTTTCACCTCTATTAAAATATCATAATACTTCATTAGTTTACAGTCCTTAATTACCTATTCATACCTTAAAAATTCTCCAAGCCCATTAGATTATTCCATTTTCACAAAAGTTCAAAATTCTTTAAATTTAAAAAAATTAAAGGTTTTGTCTTACGCATCCTTGTGCTAATGGAGTAGTGATGTACTAAATACTATACATATACCTCTCAAACTTGTGCAATGAAGTATGAATTTCAAGGGTTATTTCCCCATCCAAGATGGCTTCCGACCTTTATCAAGTTGTAGATAGCGACTTGGGCCACCTTCACGTAAAGGATTTCAAGAAAATGATGCATTGAGATTAACATACACTAATACTCAAGTGCATAGATAGAAATTGAATTAATCAAATAGTCTAAATCTCAATTATTCATATCACCATGAATTCATCCAATGAAAAATCCATATTAATGAAAATTCATATCACCATGAATTCATCCAATGAAAAATCCATATTAATGAAAATTCAAGCATGCAAAGTATGAGTGCGTAAATTGGTTTGTAATGTCATAAATATAAAATTTACTCAAATTATTTCCAATCACTTTCAAAGAGGATAAATGCTAGAATCATAACGATGAATTCAATAATTTGATAAATCTAAGAATAGTAGATACAAAGGAACAGGTCTTTCCATGACAATGGATCCTTTTCCATTATCTTTTATCTTTTTATTTTGTAATAATAGAAAACTTAATAATTTTTTTTGATAATGTAGACAATTTGTACTAAATAAAATTTAAGAAAATATTCACTATTCATTGCATGTTTGTGCAAATATAAATTATCTCACAAAGAGTTAAACCTTCATGTCAATGTCCTTTATCTACATATTTTTACTTCTTCCTTCATTTCCCGACTTAAAATGTAGAATTTGTTCTATCTATTTGACTAAGTAGCTATACCCATTACTACCTCTATAATTATCTTGAGGATATACCTATCTACATTATTAGTCAAAAAATCTTCATAACCCCATTCACAAGAATGTCCAATAAGAGTTAGGTTATTGTCAAATAATGACATAGAGAATAATGATTCTAATTTAATAAAACAACCTTTATCTTTTATCTATAAAAAATAAGATAGTACTCCTTAAATTACTTATAGTAAAAAATAATAAGAAATAAATAATAGACTCAAGCCTCTTAAACAAGCATACCCAAGATACTATAAATCCTACGATAAGTTCATGTCAATATTGCTCATATATTCTAATCCCTCTTATGATTAAATAAAATCTTTATACATGAAAAATTTTATTATTTTATCATAAATAAATATAATGTGGCATATTGATAGTGGCATAACCAAAGGTTCTAATAAAGGTATACTGTGTGTAAGGGTACCTATGAAGAAAAGTATATGAGGATATTTCGTTCAATTGTCACTTGGATGCTGTTTATGCTTGGAAAAGTAACGATTGATGTAACCTAGTGTTTTCCACCATATTGTAGTCGTAGATACATAACTTTTTTGACTATTAGTTAAGGAAATAGAAGTTAGATCATCATCCAGCAAGTACATAAAGAATTATGTGAAGAGCAGCTTCAAGAGGAATACAACATAATTTAATCTCATTAAAATGGTATCGGAGATAACTGAGTCCCGCCTTCGGTTGCAAGGATTTTTAAAAGTTAATGTTGGCTTTACGTATGAGACATGCGAAGTGGTTTCGTTGGGCAAATCACACAGACGCCAATAATTTCGATTATAACATAGCAATTAAATAAATCTTTGTTGAGCTGCAAGGTCGGCTGTATAGTACGCTCAGTCCACCAGCTGGTAGAGCTTGATTTTTTGTTAGCTTTTCTAAGGAGTCCTTTCTTCCTTCTACCCACGGGCAACGTTGCCCAACTGATTGGCTTTTTAATAGACTTAAGATTTACATATCTGTAAGTACTGTGAAATATGAATATATATGGTGTTTCAGCTTTGTATAAATCATTTGTACGCACCTGTATCAAACTTTTAGTATAATAAATCTTCTCATACTAGGGGTACATAGCAGATACTTTTTCAAACAATCTTTGCATTCATTATATGGCTATGTCTATGTATATGGGGTCGCTTAAAAGATCACTCCTCGTATATTTTACTTATCTGTTCTTCGTCGTAAGCCTTCTGACGCTGCAGCAGAATGATATTTGTGATCCCACTAATCCCACTAATAATATTGGTGGTGTGTGTGGGCCTAACGGAGCGTGCCAAGGCTCCGGCGATTCAGCTTATTGTATATGCTTGCCAGGATTTCACTCTGTGGACAGTAGTGATTCATCAAAGGGATGCCTTCAGAACACATCCCAAATGAAGAGCTGCGGTGCAAGTGGGGCAACAATGGAGAGGGTTGAGAGTATAAATTGGTATCTAAGCGATTACAGGAGCTTGGACTCAACGAATGAAGCTGCCTGCCAGCAGTCATGCATTGAAGATTGCCATTGCACGGTGGCCATATATGATATCCCCAATGCAACGTGTTGGATGAAGCAAATGCCTCTGGTAGACGGCATTCCAAACAGCGATACAATAGCTTTTGTGAAAGTCTACACCGAAGTCGACGAAAGTGTTCCCCCCACGTCGTCTGCCCCGCTGCCAATGCAAAGAAAGGAGGAGACAGGGAGGGGGCTTGTGTTTATTGGAATGATCATTATGGCTTGCTTAATTCCTATTAAAGTGATTTTGTTAATCGTTAAGTTGGCTGTGTTTACGAGCAATATAAAATCCTCGACAAAGAATTCAAGCTAGGCGTGTATAGCATCCAGAGTTACTCTGGAGGATAATAGTGGAAAATCTTGCAATCTGATTTTCATGGGCTAGAATATTGACCTTGATTTTGGGTGGTCTCTATTCTGCTTTTGGACTGGGTTGCTATAAGGTTTTGTTTCGTCTTCTCTCTCAAAATTCATAGAAATAGTTGCTGTCATGGCTTATTGTTCTATTTTTTTCTTTCAAAATTTCTTTTTTATCTAATCACTACAATTTTTATTTCAATGAGGTGCAATGGTTACACCAATAGCATGATATGCTTTGTGTAATATACTGAAGGGCAGACAAAAGTTCGAAGAGATAAAAATTGTTTTTGTTAAAGTAATTATTTAGAATACGATTGAGTTGATCATGAAATGTGAAAAGAAAAACTAAATATGAATGATGGACTTATAATTTTAACTGGGAAGCTATGCAAAATGTTTTTAAAATACAAAATATTGGATCTCTCCTCTAAAAATTGCACTTCTATCCGAATACTTTTCATTTACATTGACACACAAATACCTTCAAAACCTAAAACAAAAGCAATGATAAAATTTCTTTCTCATTATTTCAAAACCTTTCATATAAAATTATTTTCGGAGACATTTTAAAAGCCAAAACTAGGAATTAATATATAAATTCTTTTCTAGACACTTTAGAAGCTTGGATAAATAGATTTTAGGTAATTGGAGAACCAAGTCACATAGGATCGTGAATATTTTTTATTTTTCTTTTCTTCTTTCCAATAGATCAACATAATAGTTAATTGCTCTTATTTATATTTCCTCTTCATATGAACATTATATACTTCATTTTAAATACCAGTACCTTCAATAATGATATGTGTGCGCACGCGCGCGCGTGTGTGTACATACACACACACACACACTGTGTGTGTGTGTGTGTTTGTGTGTATACATATACATATACATATATATATGTATATGTATATGTATGTGTATGTGTATGCGTATGTGTGTGTGTGTGTGTGTGTATACATATATGTATATGTATATGTGTATATGTATATACATATACATATACATATATATATGTGTGTGTGTGTGTGTGTGTGTATATATATACATATGTATATATATATATATATGTATATATCATCATCAGCACAAAACATAAATTAGGTCAGCCAAAATAGAGGTCAAGGAATGGCCCCAAAAAGTTGGCCACCCAAAAATAATAATGGTGAAAACAATCAAATCTACGAGATAGAGATGACCTAAGACATCATAACACATCATCCAATGCAGTCCCAAACATCACACACACTAACGCACATCCTCCAATGTAAGAAACAAGGTAACATGTCAGTAAAGCATGTTTCACATGACTAGTTGGCCCACTGTTACAAGAGGGGTAAGTTGGTGATGGCTTAATTGAACTCATGGTAATAGGGGCATTGTGGGACTTTATCAAATGGGCATGTAGGACAGCCAACTAATCTTGTGAAGGAGTTTCAATAATAGTCAAAATAGAAGCTAGCCACATGAGAACAACAAACGATGCATCATTTTGAGATGCAAGATCCATGGGAAGAGTAGAAAGTTTTTAACCAATATAGTCACCTAAGTCAACAACTAAAACTATGAGATGGTCATGAAGAGCATTCATCCACCAAGTCGAGGAAGATGGCTTACAAATACCACAAGTACAATTTAAGGCCAAATAGCCCACAACAAAATAGTTTTTTCACTAGAAAGGCATTCCTTCATAATCGATTAGTTATATCCAAGGAGTATAATTAAACTAGATATAAAAATCTCCCTAGGCAAATCTATAGAGATATCAACATCAACTAAAATATGGGCAAATGAGGTATGACAAAAATTAGTAGTTGGTAGGTCCATTATCAAAAAATAGACAATAGCATTTCCAAATACCCTATAGGTAGATTTGCACCAAAAATGTAAGCGGAGATAAGGTAGTCTCACCCAAATAAGAGAAATATTGACAAATTCCTAAAGGGGGTTAAAAGAAGAACTCTAAGGATGAATGAAAAGAGGATGTGAATACCTCTCTCAACCCCTAGCATCTAAAATAGACTCTCAATCATCAGAAGAATTTAAAAAAAAAAAAATGAAAATCTCCCTAGTGCAAGGGTTAATATCAAACATACCCTTTTACCAAAGGTGTCTTGCTGTCTGAAATCCATCAATATAAGCTAGGAAAAGACAATCATAGGAAATTTTATAGTTCAAACCATAAAGTTTTTAAATGGCAATAGAGAAGAAGAGAAAGAGTGGGAAAGTAAGGAGTGGTTCTAGAATTTTAGGTGGAGGAGTTGTAGGGAAGGAGGGTGAGGATCAAGGATATTTAGAGGATGATGGTAATGATTGTGCTCTAGCTTATATGCAATGATGAGCTTGTTGTTGTTTTGTGTGGCAGACAATATGTTGTGGCTTCGTGAGATGGTTGGCTTGCACGGCTTGTTGTGGCTTCACACAATAGTGAGCATGTTTTGTACTCTCATGGTGGACTACATGCTCCTTGTTTTTGTTTTGTGAGTGGTGGTCTTGCTAGAGTTTCAAGCCTCAAAGGAGCTATTGCCAATGATTTAGTTTCTATGTGTGAAGTCTTTGTGCTTTTGGAAGAGGGCTCATTGGTGGGTTTTCTTTATTTATTTAGATCCTCTATTTTTGTTGGTGGTTGTGCTAGGTTTTTATTCCTCACTAGTGCGGTTGAGATTTCTTCTGCCCCTTCTTGGGCTTGTCTCCTGATCTATTTCTGGGGTATAATTTTTCTCTATGTTTATCTTTTAATACCCATTTCTATTGCTTTGTTGTTTTCCCTGATCTTGAGAAATTAGTTTCCATTTCATTTGGAGTCATTTTTTTTGGTCTCTATTTTTGGGTTAAGGGTTTTACTTTTATATTTTAAATACCTAGTGAATACATTACAATCTACAAAATTATCAAAAATGAATTAACAAAATAAATATTTTCCCTAAATGGTAGTTGGCATAAGACCACATAGGAATTCTATTAGTTAAATTTCTATAGTATAAAATGACTTTTGATTAATAAGGCTTCAGATAAGTAAATTAAAAGTATACAACTAAGATTTGTATGCTTGATACTCACCTACATTTCACTTGAATTTTACATTAATAAAATATTATAAATGAAATGACATATGGAACTATAAAAATATTGTAACTTTACATTTATAATAAATATAGAAGAATATTTAATTATTATTTTCTCTCAAGAAATCCCATGTTCTTAATTTCAAAGTGGCCTCTATTCTTTAACTATAACCATTGATTGTAAAGGTTTTGAATTAGTCACACGGATTTTCTATCATTGCACTTTCCCTTGCAAACTAAATCAAATAAACATCACATGTATTGTCTTATTTTTTTTCTTATTCTTATCCTTAGTTTTTTGGTCATCTACTATTGTCAAACCCCAAATCTTGGATGAAAACTTATTAATCATCTCCTCCACTACACCCTATAATCAATTTAAAAAAATAAAAAATAATCTATTAAAGAAATGAGATAAAAGTACATAGAATCATCAAATAAATATGAATATTTAACTTCATCTATTAAGGAATTTTGTACTATATATTTGAGCAGTTTAAAATATTTTATTTCAAAATAATTAAATGATACGAGTACTTCACAATAGAAATATTTTCTACCTCAATCCACTCAACTTAATCTCAAATCAATCCTTTTTTACTCTTATTCTTATATAATTGGAGAAATTTTCATACTTATAGAATTATCATCCAAAGACCTTCGAATCAACTAATTTCCTGAGGAAACATATAGCCACTAATTCACCTATCACACTTTTTTTGGTTATATAGAATAAACTAGACAAGTTATCTACCTCGTGCTATCTCCAAAACAGAGAAATTTTTTCTGTTACATGGTGCAATCACTACTTCTATAGAGATTCTCAAACTTCTATCCATATTATCATGCAATGATCCAATGAAAATTCAATATTAAAAATATAAGTGCATAAATTTGTTTGTATTCCCAAAAAATAAAATGTAATCAAATTATTACTTAACACATTAGAAGAGGATAAAATATAGAAGCACAGTGATAAATTCAACAATTTGGTTCCAAGTGAAAGAAATATTAGATAATTGGATAAGTGGTTTAAATCCAAACCAAGAAAATTAAATGCATATGGATGTATTCTCCCTAGACCATGGATCCTTTAACATTATGTTCTCTCTATTTGTTTTACAATCATAGAAAGAAATAAAAAATATTTATAATGTAGGTAAAGCACAAAATGGAAATTTAAGAACATATCAACTATCCATTAAACGTTTCTGCAAATATAAACTACCTCGCAAAGAGTTAGATCTACAAATTAGTATCATATACGTATACCTATATGTATATGTATATTTGTATGTGTATGTGTATGTATATATGTGTGTATGCATATGTATGTATGCATGTATGTATGTATGTATGTCTATCTATATCTATGTGTGTATGTGTTTGTGTTTGTGTGTGTCTATATGTATATATGTATATGTGTTGGTGTAAATATGGTGTTATACCTTGTTAGTTATACACCTATGTTCTAATTACACATTTACATAAGTTTTCTTAGGGACCACATAGGAAATTTCCACCTTTAGTAGACTTATCACGTTATCATTTTCCACCTTATGAGAAACTTCCACCTCTAGTGGTTGTCATGTCATTATTTTTCCACCTTAGGTGGGTGATCCACCCTTACTGGACATATCATACTATCACTTTTCTATATTAGGTGGCTAATAAGTTATCACTTTATGTATCATGTAATAAGATTCAGACACTTGTCGTAATATTACGCCTTCCTATGTTTCACCTTGGCCTATTTAACCAAGGGGAATCCTTTGTACATTACTATCAATTCTAATTAATTTTTGATAGGAAAAAAATTTATTCTTGTCATATTATTCTCTCTTATTCTTATGATTTCCATTAGGCCTCTATATCTTGGGTGGCTGCCTTCAATTCTAAATCTTACATGTATACGCGCACACTCTTCTTCCTTCATCTCAAAACTTCTAATAAAGATTTTTATCTCTCTCTTTAACTAAGTGGCTAGATCCATTACTAGCTCTACAATGGCCAAGGATACACTTATGCACATTCTTGTATGTAAGCTATATATGCATGTGTGGGGGAGGGGAGGGAAGAGAGGAGGGTGAGGGGGTAGGGGGTTGTGTGTGTGTGTGTGTGTGTGTAATATATACACTTTCTTCATCTCCTAACTCTAATGGTAGATTTTTCTCTATCTCTTTAACTAAATAGCTATAGCCATTACTATCTCTACAATTCTCAAGGATACATGAGTTATGTGCATTATTAGACAAAACCTCCTTCATAACCCCATTTATAACAACCTCCAATAAGCATGTATTTATGATCAAATAGTGGCATGAATAGAGTTATGATTCTAAGTGGACAAAATTACATTTATCTTTTATCTATACAAGTCAAATTTGATGTTCCTTAAGGTATTTATAATAAAAAAACTAAAGAAAAATAAATTATAGACTCAAGCCCCTTGAGCAACCAAACTCAAAATGCTATGAAACATAGGGTTTTTCTCTAATCTCATGTCAATGTTGTCCATATATATTCTAACACTCCTTTATGAAAAAATTATAACAATTCCATACATGAAACAAAAGAAAATAATATTTTATTTTGTTGCTAGTGAAGATGCAGGATATGACTATGAAATTTTGTAAAGAAATTGAAGATAGAAAGAAGGATGAAGAAAACTTGGTTAGAAGACTGAATGATGCTAGAAATGAAAACACAAGACTTAGTCATGAAAATGATATGTTAAAGACAAATCTGATGCATACACAAAATGACAAAATTGAACTCATGAGATAAAAAGGAATCTTGGAGAATGAACTGACTCCTGCAAATCAACACAGAGAAATTCAAGAAAAGTTCAGAGGAACTTGTTGACATGCTGAAGAATCAGAAACCTAATGGTGATACAAATGGCCTTGGCTTTGAAATTGGTGAAAGCTCCGGTACTGCAAACAATCATGATCATAGCAAATTGGTAAGACAACCTACTGCTTCAAAATTTAATGGGAAATGCTTTAACTGTAACAAGTATGGTCATAGAGAAAATCAGTGTAGATCTAGAAACTATCAGAACACTAATACACCCACTGGTCAATGTTCTAAATGCAACAAAGTTGGTCATAATTAAAAAAATTGCAGAATGAATGTAAGATGTTATGTTTGTGGAAGATTTGGACACCTATCTAATCAATGCAAAACACATACTGGCATAGGATATGGGAAAGCTATTCAGAAAAACAATGTGACTTGTTATGCTTGTAACAAGATTGGACATATTGCAAAATTTTGTAGAAGGAATCACTGGCAAATAACAAAGGTCCTAGTTTGAAAGGTAAAGAAAAGGTTGAAGAGGTAAAGCAAGAATTCTCAAAACAATGGATCAGAAAGTCAGAACAGAATGTTGATGACAATACTCCTCCAATGGCAGAATAGAGTAACACTCCACCGGCAGGAGACTCTTCATCTAACTGAAGGAAAATCCTTTGGGGGTTTAGCAACAAAATGAAAAACATGCTATTATTCCCTCGGTTGATGGTGAGAAGTTGAAATTACTTCTATACCAGCAGATAAGTTAAGTTGTGACTTAACTGGCAAGCATTAAATGTGGTAGTTGGAGAAAATAACATTATAAAGCAAGTGTTTTGGCTCCTTTTTCATTCACTGAGCATTCAAACATTCAAGAGCATTAAAATTCCCGAGAGAAGGCATCCTTAGCAAAGAAGTGAAGCAGTGCATCCAAGCATTCATCCTAAAAGTAGATTGAGGTATTTATAATCATGGCATCCTCATCCACTCCTGAATTTATTGCAAGCCCTACTGTGATGGAAGTAATCAAGCACCCTAGACCCTATTCAAGCTTGTTCCCAAAATTACAAAGAAAGATGATAGCATAGGTGCATTTTCTCAAATTCCTAAGGGAGTAGTATATGTTGAAGACCCTAGGATATATATACATTGTCATATAGAGGAATTAGGTGCTGATGAGATCAAAAATATGTATAGGACTGTGATTTGTGATAAATCTAGAAATATCAAGCCAGAACATAAGATAGTGGAAACGCTAGGTTTTACTAAAATCCTTAGTGTCCCGGATTTTCCCAAGGATATTATAAGGATTGTGCTAAGCAGAGTTCATGGTGAATTCTTCTGGTTAGATTCAATTCATAAAATCACCAAGGAAGTCGTTAAGGTAGTAACAGGGTGTAAAGCGGAAAAATCGCGATCGAACCCTAGTTGTTCTCCCCTCTTCCGACTCCGAGGAGAGAGAAGGGAGGTTCGCTAGGATTCGATGGTTTTTCACTTAGGGGAGAGACTTTACATTCAAAAGAGGGGTTGAAACTCATAAGATCCAATCCCACGCAATGCAAGATTGGATGCTAAATGAATTTCAAGGGTTAGGAAAGCAAGGCTACCCTCTTTTGTAAAGAATGTTGTTAAGGAAATTAAGCTAAGCATGCATAGAAAGTCATAAAGATTCGCTTATAAACTGAGTTTGGGTTATAGGATGAAGCTGCGGACCTGGAATTAGTAGTAAAATGTCGATACGGCGCTGTCCTGCAAATTTGAGCAAAAGTTGTCGGGACGATGGCGCTCGGCGCCACGGTCCTCCGAAAAATCTGCGAAACGAAGGGGGATCTGTTCGTCTCTGCACAAGGATTCCAGATCTTCAATTTCAGCCGCGTACCTGCAACCTACACACAGAAAAGTGAAGACGATTGGGGGGTTAGGGATTGGGGGTTTGCCTTTAGGTCAAACCCCGGTTTTGGAATTAACCAAGAAATGAGCAAGAGCTGTAAATGTAAATGACTGTAAAACAAGTACTAATACCTTGTTCTAAGGATGTTGGTATCCTTATGTGCGAAGGTTTAGATGTTGTATGTTGTATGTTGTAGTAATATGTTGTATGTGATCTCCTCTTCAATGGTTGAATCCTTGTCTTGAATGCAACACTTAGCCTTGAATGGAGACTTGAAATGATCAATTGCTTGAAAGAATGCTTGAATGCTTGAATGCTTGAGTATAATTTCCACACTTTTTCCATCATATCGAATGAAAGAGGAAAATGTCATTTATATACTTGTCATTTAGGGCTGATAGACTGATTTTCCCGACCTTAGGCCGACCAGGGAAAGTTAATTTCCAAATTGCAAACAAAAAGACCCGAGCCCCTTAGGAGACCGGGCCCAAAATAGGACCCAGGGACCAGGGCGCTGGGCGCCATGGTCCTGGGGACCAGGGCGCTGGGCGCCATGGTCCTGAGGGACCAGGGCACTGGGCGCTCTGGTCCCACCTCCCGGGACAGCAGGGTGCAAGGAGGTTCAGGCCAGGGTGCTTGAAAAATGCAGTTTTCAGTGTCGTGAGCAAGTTTCAGGGTCTCCATTCAGGTTGCATGTTGCGTCGCCATCGTGAAGACCGAAATGCAGTCGAAATTGCAAGTGTCGCAATTTTAGGACGCTACATTTAGCCCCCACTTTAGCGGGAGTATGTATGCACATACTTCCGGTAAAGTACAAGGAAACAACATTGAAAGACTTTCACCACGTCAAGGAAGCAAGACACACCAAGCCCCCAGTGGACTAAGGATCTTACGACTTCGATTGACAAAGTAAAAGGGAAGATCACGAGGAAGAACCATGACTGTCAGTAGTAAGGCTCCCTCACTATGAGTCATGCAAGAAAGATATCAAAAATTTTCAAGGCAAAGCTAAATTTGCCAAGAAATTCTCAAGTATCTTGAAAAGATATGAACGGGATGTATGCCCCCCTACGTTAAAGCGATCGCACACGCCTCATCGGGGGTGATTGTTTTAACGTAGTGATACATATAAGAAATGAGAAAGGAGCACGTTATCGCAAGGATTTAGCCCCCAAGTGTGAGATAAACCCAAGGATAATAGACACAAAACACAAAGCACGAGGTGACTTCGCTTTCCTCGGGGTCAGTATGCTGTATGATAATTCATGTATATATATCATATGTATGTATGCATAATTGTTCTTCATTCCCCAATCAAGGAAGGTCACCTAGAAGAAGGGAACACATGTGTCTTTTGAGTCAACATGAGAGAGATCGAGAGATCTCAATGCTTTGCATCGTCCTCAAGTAGACAACACCAAGGACAACAAATAGAAGAATGAGAATAACATATAGAAGAAGTAACAAATGAGAGGGGGAGAGAGTCTACTATGCTAATGTAACTAGTCTAGCACGTCATCTACCCCCCGATCTTGCTGATCAATGTTTCGGGAAGGCAGGGAACACGCTAGAGGAGGAACATCCAACACAGCAGATGGAGCTATCACAAGATCCAAACAAGGGCTATGTTCATGTTCCGAGCCACATTGTTCTTGTCTAGGAGCTAGGATAAGTGCTTTAGAAAATTCAGTAGATAAATGGTTATCAACATCAACAAATTCATATTCACTATCAGAAGCAAGAGGAGTAACATTTTCATCTATATCGTCATCAAGATTTATAAAAATAGGATTTTTAACTCGCACAGAATCAAGACCATCATGCATCTTATGTTTAGGGGATTTAGGCTCAATGTCCGGCTGAGGAGAAAATGGAATAATGCTTGTTGAAGGTGTTTTTGGAGATTGCAAAGTTTGAGAAGCAGCTGCCTGAGCTCTAAGACGACTCTTTCGTCGGCGTTCACGTGCAGAACGATTTCGTCTAGTCTTAGTAGGAAGTGGAGAAGATTGAGGAGGAGGAATGTTCTCATCCTTAGCACTTGGGTGTTTAGGTTGTGGTCTCTTAGGCTGGATAATAGGAGAAGAAGAAGATCTCTTCTCTCTATAAAAAGAAGGAGGAGGAACTGCTCCATACAAAGGAGGAATTTTCGGTTTAGGGAGAAGACCAAGTCCATCATGACGAGGAGGTATAGGTCTACTCTTAGGAAGTTCATTAGGTATAGACATAGCCACATCCATAGGGATGGGTTGAGATTCTTCTTGAGGAAAGACATTAGTTTTATCTTTCAAAGGAAGAACTTCCTTCTCAAGAATGATAGGAATGTCAAGTTTAGGTGTTCTAGGTTCACTTAGAGATAAGATCATATCTGTTTTCCACTTTTGATAAGATTTGAAAAGATGATCACTTCGTGGAGGAAGAGATTGGAATTGTTTAGGCCAAAAGTAATCAAGAGGAACACTAGAGGTTCTTTCAGCTGGTTTAAAGAGACTATGATTGACAGTAATAACTTCACCATTATGGGGAAATTTCAAACACTTGTGAATAGGAGAAGCAATAGCTTTCATGGAAGATAGCCAAGGATAGCCAAGCTTCACACGAAATTGTTCGGAAGATGGAATAATAGCAAAGTTCACATCAAGGGATTTGTTATGGACCTCAATAGGCAATGTAATAGAACCAATTGCAGGAGAAGAAAATGCATCAAATAATTTCACAATCACATCTGTTTTGTCATAGATCACTTGATTCAATTGCAAAATAAAAAGAAATTCTCCAGTAATGATATTAACCATGCACGAAGGATCAATAAGCACTCCACAGCAAGGTGTATTCTTAACTTTTGCAACTATGTATAAAGGACCATCAGGTGCCCTAATGGTTTCACTAGAATCAAACGTGATGGAAGGTTCTTCAGGGATTTCTTGCTGCTCTACGAAGTTAATCACATTCGGAGTCATAGACACAAGACCATCAGATGAGAGAGAGGAATCATTAGCCTCAATTGCATTAGAGGTATGAGAAGGCAATGGATCAGTGAAAATCTGAAGATTTTGATTAGGAGGAGCTACAGATGTGTTGCCTTTATCATTCACTCCAGAAATAGAGATAGTATTATTATCAATCAAATCTTGAATTTTACCCTTTAAAGAAAAACATTTTTCAGTATCGTGCCCAGGCTGACGATGAAATTGACAAAAAGCTTTGTTATCAAAATAAGGTGAAGTAATCTTTGCAGGATCAATTTGTCTTATAGGAGGAAGAGTAAGCACATTTTGTTCCAATAACTTATTCATAATACTATGCAACAATTCATTCAAAGGAGTATACTTTCTTTCTTTCTTGAAAAATTTAGAAATAGGAGGCACACCTGATGCTGCATTCACATTGTTGTTGATGATGTTTTCATTGAATTTGATGGAATCTCTGTTCGGTTTAAACTTCCCAAATGGTTGTTGACTGCTATCAGCCTTATCACTCAGAGGCATAGGATGTGATTGTTCCATTTGACTCACAGTCAGTTGATAATTGTGAAGAGTGGCGCACAACTGTTGGAAAGAAGTAAACTCAAAAAACAGAAGTTTGTCTCGAATATCTTTTTGTAAATTAGAAATAAAGATTCTTTGAATATCATTGTCAGGCACTGGAAAAGAAATTTGAGCATACAAATGCTTATATCTACCAATGAAATCAGTCACTTTTTCTTTGACACCTTGTTTACAATGCATTAAATCAATCAGAGTAACCTTAGGACTTATATTGTTTTGAAATTGTTGAATGAAAGCATTTGCAAGTTGTTCAAAAGAAGTAATAGAATAGGAAGGCAATGAGCAATACCATTGTAGGGCTTTGTCTCTTAATGTTCTAGTAAACAGTTTTGCAAGCAACCTTTGGTCATAAGCAAAATCAGTACAAATTGTTTGAAAAGTCTTAACATGTGTTAGAGGATCTCCCTTACCATTATAAAGTTCCAAATGCGGGATTTCGACATGTTTAGGAGGGATAGCTCGAACAATGTCAAGCGAAAGTGGGCTCGCAACATCAAATGTGGGCACACTAAACTTAGATTGATTCATAGAAGCAATTTGTTGTTGTAAAGAAGAGACAGTTTGTGCAAGATTGTTAATGGTCACTTCAGTCGAAGAATTCATATTGGATGTGTTAGATTGAGATGGAGGTGTTATGTTATTGAAAGAAGGTAGAGAGTAAGGTGGTGGGACCCTATGATAATTAGTCATAGGAGATGATTGGACAGGAGGAACACTACAAGGAGGAATAGAATGATTAAATGAATTGCCCCCTTGCGTCATGTTCATTTGTGATGATATAATAGGCACACTCATTGGAGGAATGAATGAAGAAGTCGGATTGAATGAAGGAATAGGGTTAATTGAAGAAGAAGGGTTGCCCCCATGACTGGTGATCACAGGAGGAATGTCTTGTATAGAGGTAGCCATGATGTTTGATGTAAAGGTAGGTATACTAGCAATAGGAGTTGTCAAAGGAATAGAATGATTGACTTGTGTAGGAGGTTGTGTATAACCTAAGGTTTCGGCACAACTCTTCATAGGCATCACATTTGAATCCACAATGTGTGCAATACCACGCAAAATATCAATTCCATTCTTATCACTTTGAAGCATACGTTTTAGACCCTCAATTAAAGGAAGAGCTTGACTATCAGGGTATTCTTGAGACATCCATTGTCGAAAATCGTCAAATTGGTTATCCAATCTTGAAAGTTGTTCTACAGAAACCTCATGGAGAGCTTCTTCATCATTAGGAGGATTAGAGGAATTACCCATGTCCTCGTTAAAAAGGCTATTCAAATTAGGTTCCATCTCCTCAATAGTTAAACCTCGGAAAGACTTAATTCTACGGCTTCGTCTAACGGGAATAGTGTAAGTAGGGCTTATTGTTGTAAAACTCATGCACTAAAGAAGGAGAGAAAATTTTGAATTTAGAGGTAGCAATTTTCAGTAAGATCAACCAATTTTCTGGATTTAAGCTGTTAAATGCAATCACAACAGTCTCCCGAAATTTCGGAAAAAATGTCCGGGACCGTGGCGCCCGGAGTGCAACACAGTCCCTGCAACTTTTTTTGAAATTTGCAGGGATGAAAGGTATGATGATTTTAGAGCTAATCTGAAAAAATTGAGTGATTTTACGATCTGTAGATAGGCCAAATTAAAGTTGTAATCTCAAAATTGAACCCTATCAAGATTGTCGAAAAATGCAAAATTTGAATTTTGAAAAAGAGAGGGAAACTGAAATTTTGAATTTTATGATTTTAGAGGGAATGTCAAAAGCAATGCAAATTTTGAATTTCAAAAATTGACTCAATTTCACGCAAAATTCAATTTTGAAAGCGGAAATCGAAGTTGTTGTAATTAAGCACTTAATTTCAAAAGTCACAAAATGTAAGAATTTGAATAAAGCACTGAAATTTCGAATGACTGCAAACACAATTTTCAGATTTATGATAATAAAAACGCAATTTTGACACAAAATTTTAATTTCAATGACTTTTGAATGATTAGAAGCCTTAGACCAAGCAATCGCAAGACCAACTTTGACTGTAATTTTGAAAGTGTTATAATTGATAAAATCAGCCAAAATTCTGGATTTTAGCAAGAAAATACAGCAAGATCTCGCTCCCGAAATTTTGGAAAAAATGTCGGGGACGATGGCGCTCGGAGTGCAACACGGTCCTCGCAACTTTTTTCCAAATTTTTAGGGATGAAAGATATTGTGATTTTATTGCGGAATCCAAAGTTACAGCTGATTTGGAGATGTTTTGATTGGTCAAATTGTCGGACAAAGGTTGAATTAAGAGCGTTTCAAAAATTAGGGTTTTGACATTTAACCACTTAATTTTCAGAATTAAAGCACAAATATGAATTGAAAATTTGTAATAGAAAGGCAGATCTGAAACAGGCATTAACATTTAGACATTTCGCAAGTTCAATTACCAAAAAGAAAATTTAGGGTTTTTATGCAATCACCTCTAAAATTTTGCAAAAGATCAAACATGGAAATGTAATCAATTTTTTCAGATCTAAGCATGAAAAATCAGAAAGGATGTTCACGTCGGGTTCACCAAAATGTAAAGCGGAAAAATCGCGATCGAACCCTAGTTGTTCTCCCCTCTTCCGACTCCGAGGAGAGAGAAGGGAGGTTCGCTAGGATTCGATGGTTTTTCACTTAGGGGAGAGACTTTACATTCAAAAGAGGGGTTGAAACTCATAAGATCCAATCCCACGCAATGCAAGATTGGATGCTAAATGAATTTCAAGGGTTAGGAAAGCAAGGCTACCCTCTTTTGTAAAGAATGTTGTTAAGGAAATTAAGCTAAGCATGCATAGAAAGTCATAAAGATTCGCTTATAAACTGAGTTCGGGTTATAGGATGAAGCTGCGGACCTGGAATTAGCAGTAAAATGTCGATACGGCGCTGTCCTGCAAATTTGAGCAAAAGTTGTCGGGACGATGGCGCCCGGCGCCACGGTCCTCCGAAAAATCCGTGAAACGAAGGGGGATCTGTTCGTCTCTGCACAAGGATTCCAGATCTTCAATTTCAGTCGCGTACCTGCAACCTACACACAGAAAAGCGAAGACGATTGGGGGGTTAGGGATTGGGGGTTTGCCTTTAGGTCAAACCCCAGTTTTGGAATTAACCAAGAAATGAGCAAGAGCTGTAAATGTAAATGACTATAAAACAAGTACTAATACCTTGTTCTAAGGATGTTGGTATCCTTATGTGCGAAGGTTTAGATGTTGTATGTTGTATGTTGTAGTAATATGTTGTATGTGATCTCCTCTTCAATGGTTGAATCCTTGTCTTGAATGCAACACTTAGCCTTGAATGGAGACTTGAAATGATCAATTGCTTGAAAGAATGCTTGAATGCTTGAGTATAATTTCCACGCTTTTTCCATCATATCGAATGAAAGAGGAAAATGTCATTTATATACTTGTCATTTAGGGCTGATAGACTGATTTTCCCGACCTTAGGCCGACCAGGGAAAGTTAATTTCCAAATTGCAAACAAAAAGACCCGAGCCCCTTAGGAGACCGGGCCCAAAATAGGACCCAGGGACCAGGGCGCTGGGCGCTCTGGTCCCACCTCCCGGGACAGCAGGGTGCAAGGAGGTTCAGGCCAGGGTGCTTGAAAAATGCAGTTTTCAGTGTCGTGAGCAAGTTTCAGGGTCTCCATTCAGGTTGCATGTTGCGTCGCCATCGTGAAGACCGAAATGCAGTCGAAATTGCAAGTGTCACAATTTTAGGACGCAACACAGGGTTACCTTCTACCGTTAGCAGACCTGATAGAACCAAAAGAGTCTCAAATGACACAGTGATAGATTTAACGGGTGCAACATTTGACAAAAGGTCTCTAAGGGTAAATGATGTAAAGGACATAAATGTCAAATTTATCAGTATCATCTTAGGCTACAAAGCTACACATGCAAATAGGTTGAACTCAGTTTCTAGCCTATGTATTAAAAGTGCATATGACATGGTCAACAACAATGCTAGAATAGATGTGTGTGAATGGCTCAAAGATGAATTGATAGACAATCTGGGGAAGATTAAGGGAGATAAGAAAGGAACCTTTAGATTTAGAGATTTACTTGTATGTTTAATGTTGTACATTACAAAACAAGTACCTGGTATTGGTGCAAGAGATTTTGGCTTTGACATACCGGTAGGAAAGCAACTATTGGATCTATTAAACAACATGGGAGAAAATAGGGAGAAAAATTTAAATGAATATTTTTAGGCATTGAAAGCTCGAATGAAAACAAGAATAAGACTGTCACAGGTAATTGTAGATAAGTATCAGAAAGAAATTTGTTTTGTAATCAATAAAGATGAAATCTGGATGGGGACAGTTGTCCCTAGAACTATTTGGGTAACTGAAATAGGCTATGAAACAGATGACAATATTATAGAAACTTATGCAAAAGCCCTCCTTCAAGCACCAAAGGAACCCATTGAGAAAGTCTTTGGAAATGTAGAAACCATTGAAAGTGGAATTCAGTCAAAGAAAAGGGTTAAGAAAGTTGAAGCAACATTAAGGAAAGGAACCCAACAGGAAAAGGCAATTAAGGAAGATGTTTTGAAACAAATTGGTATAAGTGAAAGTGAGTTGGAAGGACATCAACTGGAAACTCAACCAGAAACTCATCTTTCACCAGTTGGAAATTCCTCTGAGAGTGATATACCAGTAGTATTTAAAAGGGTAGAAAGGAAAAGAAAACCCTCACCGGTACCCTCACCTGCACCCAAGAGAACCAGACAAAAACAATAGGTAGTTAGGCCTCTGGTAAAGAAAATGACTCCAAAGAAGAAGAAGGTGAAACAACACATTGCTCTACTAGATAAGCTTCTTAGTGAAATTACAAAGGATGGTATGTTGAAGAACATTAGCAAACTATTCAATACACTTTCTGCTAATGACAAAGAAAGCATTGAAAATAGTGTAATTTTACACTTGGATATTTATAAGAAAGTTTTGATGGAAATTGTTGATGAGATACCCAATGAGTTGTATAGAAGACTAGAAGCCAGAAGGGTAGCCATCGTTGAGTTGGATAAGAAAATTAAGATTGAGAAACTACTTGCAGTTCATCCAGTTAACTCATCGG
>NC_081411.1:292121072-292231072 GCF_030272615.1 Cryptomeria japonica | reverse complement strand
TCTTTCGTTTTCCCTTTCTAATTTGAGTAATTCTTCCTCAAAATTTGCTATCTTCTCTTCAAAAACTGATAGTGAATCAGGTGAGTTGACAAAGTTGTCTGCAAGTTTATTTATCTCATCCTGTGCCTTGCTTATATTCTTGTCAATGTCTACAGTCAAAAAGTTTGTTTTACATGTATCTTTATACAAATTTTTGTATTCTTTCAACAAACTACATAGTTCTGGTAGAAGTGTGTCAAATTCTCTGTTACACTTCTTTATTTCCTCATCAAAGAATTTATGTTTTTCTTTTTCTACCTTATCCTTTACTGATTCTTCCTTTATTTTCTCAATGTTTTTAGAAATATATTTACACAATGTATCCAATTGTCCTAAAGAATCTTTATTATCTATATTACAGTTGGGAGCTATTACCTTCAAAATTGGTATAGAATCATCAATTGCTTTATAAGCTTGTGAGCTGCAGTCAGTTATTTTCTTGATAGAATCAAGTAATACCTCAGTCACATTTGTTGACTTGAATACTGATGATGATCCAACAATCTGAGTACCGATGGAAGTAACCATGCTTGTATTGACCTCTGGTAGGTTAGTTTGTGTTTGCATTTCTTTTAGCACTGGTTTTCCTACTTCACTAGTTACCGATGGAACTATTTCCTTATGTACCTATTGTTCTGGAGCCTTTAGCTCTGTTGGTTTCTTTGTATGTTGTGTTGTCTCTGTCTGTGACTCAGTCTCTACCTTTTTCTCTATATATTTTGTCGGTTTCTCAGTTTCCCCTACTACCAGAGGCTCATTAGCCATATCTGACTTATTAGTTGAATCTGTCTACTACTATGTTGATCTTCTGAGTATCAACATTCACAGTATATAGGACTTCAGAATTGGGATTGTTATCCTCTACATCCATACTTTCTATTTCCGGTTGATCTTCAGTAGTTGTTATTTTCACTAGTGGGGGTAGGTTGTGTTTAACTTTGATGCTTGGTGGTCCACCAACTTTTCCTTTCCCCTTGTCTCTATCCTTCTGATATACCTTTATAGGTTTAGGATTCCTGTACTCTTCTTGCTTTTCATTCTCAACCAGGAATACATCCCATCCATCTTCTGTTTCCTCTGTCACTTTATTAACTCTTCCTGCCATTAGTGAAATATGTCAGTGTGCAGTAGAGAATACTGTCCGGTTTGCTTGAGGAATCAAATCATCAATTTCTTTTGGAGAGTTTACCGGATATACAGCAAGTAGCTTCTCTATTTTTATTTTCTTATCTAATTCTATCATTGCTTGCCTTCTGGCCTCAAGTCTTTTAAATAATTCATTAGGAATTTCATTTATTACCTCCAACAAAAATTTCTTGTACATGTCCATATGCAATATAACACTGTTCTCAACTTGCTCTTTTTCATCAGCAGTTAGAGTGTCATAAGTTTTCTCTATATTCTTCAGTTTTCCTTCCTCTGTGATTTCATTTAGCAGTACATCAAGAGGTGCTAAGTCTTTGTTTGTCCTTTTCTTCTTCTTAGGTGTCAGCTTTTTCTTTGGTGTGACCTTTCTAACCGGTGATCTCATAGCTTGTTGCTTTTGCCTTGTTCTCCTAGGTGAAGGTGTGGTTGCCGGTGAGGGATCTCTTTTTATTACAAATCTTTTAAAAGTTGTTGGCATGTCACCTTCCGAAAAAGTACCTACCAGTGATAGGTGAGTTTCAGGTTGTGGAGCTGCCAACTCATCCTCTGTTATGCTGGTTTTCTTCAATACATCTTCCTTAATGGATTTTGCTTGTCTGGACCCTTTCCTTACAACTACCTCAACCTTCTTTACTCTTTTCTTTGATTGTATTTGGCTTTCTATAGTCTCAGTACTACCAAATACTTCTTCCTTAGGTTCATTTGGGGCTTCCACAAGTGCTTTAGCATATGTTTCAACTATATGGTCATCTATTTCATAGCCCATCTCGGTTACCCAAATTATTCTTGGGATGACTGCTTCCATCCAGATTTCATCTTTCTTAATAACAAAGCATATATCATCTTTGTATTTGTCTACTATTTTCTAAGATAACCTTATTATTTTCTTCATTTTGGTCTTTAATGCTTGAAAAAAGTCATGAATAATGTTCTCCTTGTTCTCACCCATGTTATTGAATAGTTCAGTCAATTATTTTCCTACCGGTATGTCATATCCAAGTTCTTTATAACCTATACCGGGAACCTATTTTGTTATGTGTAGCATTAGGAATACTAATAGATTTCCAAATCGGAAAGTTCCTTTCTTTTCCTTCTTGATCTTTCCAAGGTTATCAATTAATTCATCCTTTAACCATTCACATATGTCAATTTTTGCATTGTCTGTTACCATATCATAAACACTCTAAATGCATAAACTTGAAACTGGATTAAGTCTATTAGCATGAGTGGCTTTATAACCTAATATCATACTGATGAATCTCACATTGATATCTTTTACATCATTAACCCTTAAAGACCTCTTGTCAAATGTTGCACCAGTTAGTTTTGTAACTAAGTCATTGGGAACCTTCTTGGTTTTATCTGGTCTCTTACTAGTGGTCGGTAACACTATGACAGCTTTCACAACTTCCTTGGTGATCTTATGGATTGCATCTAGCCAGAAAAATTCTCCATGAACTCTGCTTAAAACTACCCTAATCACATCCTTAAGAAATTCAGGAATGCTAAGGATTTCTGTAAATCCTAAGGTTTCAATGATTTTTTGTTCATCTTTAATATTGTCGGTATCATCACATATCACGATTTTATACATGGTTTTGATTTCCTCATCTCCTAACTCTTCAATGTTGCAGTGGATGTACATTCTGGGGTCTTGAGCATATACAACTCCTTTAGGGATTTGAGAAAAAGCACCTAAGGTATCATCCTTCTTTGCTATCTCGGGAGCTAACTGAAATATGGGCCTAGGTCTTTTAATTACTTCAACAATAGTAGGGTTTGCTATGTATTCAATTGTAGAGGTGGATGCCATGATTAAATACATTTTACTATCTTGGATGGATGATTGCTTGGAGTGTGCTTGCTTCTTGCTCGAAATGCCTCAGCTCAGAATCTTCACGCTCTCTGAAAATTTTAAATCATGGTGAAATGAAATGGAGCCAAAACCTTACTTTTATAATGTCTTTTCACCATCTACCACATTAATTGCATGTCGGTTAAGTATTCACTTAACATTGTCTACCAGTAATAAGTAATTTTAAACTTCTTATCTCTAATTGAGGGAATAATTAGCACGTTTCATTTGAGTGCCAAACCCTCAAGGAAATTTTCTTCAATTAGACGAAGAACTTCCTGCCGGTGGAGCACTGCTCTGTCCTATCGGTGAAGCATCACTCTGTCCTACCAGTGAAGCATTGTTTGGTTCTACCGATGGAGAAGTATTCCCAATATTTATATTAGCTTTCTTAATCCATTGTTTTGAGAATTCTTTCTTAACCTCTTCAACTTTTTCTTTACCTTTCAAGCTAGCACTTTTGTTGTCTACCGATGTTCCTCTACTTCTACAAAATTTAGCAATATGCCCAATCTTGTTACATTCATAACAAGTTACATTATTCTTTTGAATAGCCTTCCCATAACCTATGCTGGTTTGTGTTCTGCATTGATTTGATAACTGTCCAAATCTTCCACAAACATAACATCTCACATTCATTCTGCAGTTTTCAGAGTTGTGACCTATTTTGTTGCATTTTGAACATTGACCGCTGGGTGTGTTGATATTCTGATAATTCCTAGATCTACATTCATTTTCTCTATGACCATACTTATTACAGTTAAAACATTTTCCATTGAATTTATAAGCATTAGGTTGTCTTACCGGTTTGTTGTGATCCTAAGTATTTGCAATACCAAAGCTTTCACCAACTTCAAAGCCAATTCCGAAAGTGTCACCTTCAGGTTTTTGATTCTTCAGCAAGGTACCAAGTTCCTCTGAGCTTTTCTTGAATTTTTCTTTGTGTTGATTTGCAATTTCCAGTTCTCTTTCCAAGATTTCTTTTTGTCTCATCAGTTCATTTGAGTCATTCTGAGTATGCATCAGATCTTCCTTCAATATGTCATTTTCATAGCTAAGTCTTGTGTTCTCATTTGCTGCATCACTTAGTCTTCAGGTCAATTCTTCTTCATTCTTCTTCCTATCCTCAATCTCTTTGCAAAATCTCATAGTCATATCCTGCATCTCATTCTTTGTTGTCATGTTCTCTTGTTTCAATTTGCTTATCATATCATTAAGTGATTCCTTTTCATCATTTTCATTTTGCAATTTTTCACAAAGTTCTCTTCTCTTATTTCTTGCAATAGTAAGATTTTCTTGAAGTGCCTGAATGATATCCTAAGCTGCTCTTAAATCATCTTCTAATTTGATATTTTTCAACTTTTTTGCATCATACTCTGTAAGAGCTCCTTCAAGTTGCTTCATCAAATTTTCCATCTTTACCGGTGTCAAGATCTTCCTCAAGCTTTTAGGCTTCTGAAAATAGACGACCAAGCTCTGATACCAATTATTAGGGGTCCCACAGATACTGAGAGGGGGGGTGAATTAGTATCTAACCGGTGATAAGATTTTCTTAACTTAAAACATGTAGAACATAATATAACAATGTACCGGTATGCAAGAAATAATGCAATAAATAGAATCAAGAACATCCACATGAAAAACACACCATAACACAAGATGTTAACAAGGAAACCCGGTGTGGGAAAAACCTCGGTGGGATTTGTGACCTACAATATTCACTCACTGGCCAATAAGAGAATATTACTTACAATAGGGACCTGCACATGCAGGAAGGCCAACTGCCTAGAGCTCACTGCTTAATGGGAAGTCACACTGACTCACAAATAAGGATTATACAAATCCAATAACTTGTATTGCTTTACAATAGCATCTTCAATGCCAAATTCAGTACCGGTTCCTGCTCTGTTCTTTACATATACCCTTGACCTATAATTTTGCACATTAGGTCTGCCTAATATTTTCTTTTATGCTTCTACATCACTCCTACAAATGCCTACAATGATCTCCTTTATATATAAGAGTCATTTTACAATTTTCCAAGTTGGCTTACAATAATAAACAAAATATTACATAACAAAAATCCTGTCGGCCTCTGTGCCAGTATACTTGTTTTCTTTTGTGCCGGTGTCGGTGTCCTGAGTGATCTGCTGATACCGGTGCACTATCTGTCGATGTAATGCTTTGCTAGTATAATGTCTTTGTCGGTGCCATAGGATTGCAAGGTTGCCATCAATGAAAAAACCTTTAATCACATATAATGTCTCATTGGAATGTGCATATGCCAACATATTCTTGATCTCCTCCATAAACTTCTCAACCTTCTCAATTCTTTGCTCATGATTACATTTCATAACCTCCACATCATGGGAAAGATTCTGGGTCATGATCATGAGCTTCTCCATTTTGTTAGGCTCAGACAAATCAGTGAAGATATCAATTATCTCCTTAATCCCCTCTTTGAGGTTATCAATCTCCTTCCCCACCCACTTCCAACAATTCTACTAGCTTCTAGTCACTTCCGTCACTAGATTCATTAGAGTACTTTCCTTCTGTAAGCCACTATCCACATATTTAGGCAGAGTTCCCTGCTTCTTCCTCAGGACATGAAGACGAATGTCCAATTTGATTTCTTGGTCCAAGGTCTTGGTACCATAGTCTTTAGCAACCAGCTTCTTCTTTTTGGAATAAGGCTCAGTTTGAGAAACCATCTTGTTGGTTGATTTATATTTAATTGCAGCCCATCTAGGGGGGTTATTGTTACTATGGGTTCCAAGAGTGACCAACATCTCACCCTCTTCAAGCGGCTTGTAATCAAAGTCAACAAGAGGTTTGGCGCTCCCACTATCCTCCATCTCAAGATTCGTATCAGAGACATCTTGAATATCAGTATTAGGGATTTGGCCTTTCTTGAAAAGAGAGAGGGCACAACTTCATGGGATTTGGCATACTCTATAATGAGCACAATGAGCCCTTCATGGAGGACTGGATTATTCAGATTCTCGGCATGCTTTTCTAGATTTTTCTCCAAAGAAGAAACCAGATAGAATGGAATCGAAATAACTTTGTCATGCCTAAAGTGATTTAAGATGGTAAAATGATAAGAAAAGATACTAGCATACCTGCCATCAAGCGTAATGTACCTCATAATAAATTTGGCCATATCTGCCTAGGGAGCCATTAGGTCCTTTCTGTTGTAGCCACCATCCACCATTTTATTAACTCTGAAATGCTCCTTATCTTTATAAAAAAAAATCGCCATGTCTTCCTCCCCTGTTTTTCCTATCTCTGTAAAACCTTCTGCCATTCATAGCCAAACCCATAATTGTAGCCACTAGGGTTTCATCCACCTAAAATTCAGCACCATAAGCCCTTAAAACCCCTTTCTTCCACCTATTGACAGATGCTTCCGTGAGCAAAGGAGAAGGATCGTGGAGTCTTTCCAAGAAGGGAACCATTCTCCCATCAACAATTTCTTGCCACACCTCCTTATTTTTCTTCCATTTATAAAGAGTGGGTTGTTCTTGCCTATTCTTGTCCCCGCCCATAATGGTCTAGGTCACCAAACAGAAGAAGGAAATGGGCCACACAAGACAAGTCTCTAAATAGAAGTAGGATAGGGGCACACAATAAGACAAAAAATCCAAGCACAAGGGAAGTTTCTAGATCTTCGAATAGGGAAATCGAAAGGAAACCATTTCCCAAACAACTTAATCAAGTCATGATTGTTCTTCATTAATTACCACAAGTGGATGGTATCATCAGATGCTAGGTCACACAATTTTTTGGGGAAGGAGTCTCGACTTCTCCACCATTTTTCTGCCACGTAGCCCATCACCATATTGGCTAATAAATCCGCTGCTTTATTGCCTTCCTGAAATATGTGAGAGATTTTGAATTCATCCAACTCTTTAATCAAGTTGGTAATAGTCCATCTAGGATCCATACGCCCATTCAAACAATTGGTAATCTTAAGTGAGTCAGATTCCAGCCAGACCTTCCTAAATCCTCCCCTTTTAGCTATATGTATCCCTAAATGGGTAGCGCTAGCCTCCGAAAAATGGTTGGATTGGGTTCCTAGAGGGAGCACCACCGCGGAAACCAGCAGACCCATATGATTCCTAGCCACTCCCCCATACCTAGTCGACCCAGGATTCCCCTCAGCCACGTCGTCTACATTGATTTTGATCCATTCCATAGGGGATTCTGGCTTGCTCCATGTTCATATCCTGAGAGACAATGTTGGGAACTTCCTACAAGAAGCATTTTGTATCCAATCAGGAGCGACAAGGCCCCTATCCAGCTTAACCTGTATGAGGTCCTCCCCAATGCATCTATTAGACCAAGTTAATTTAGCCCCAATAAGATCTAGGTCCAACATGCTCAAAGAATTAATCATATCAGCCAAGTCTTGTCTACTGTCAATAGAAATAGGCATGCCCCTAGATTTCTCCAAGTTTGAGAGAGGGGTGTTAAAATTGCCCAGAAGTATCCATTTCTCATTAGGGAAAAGCAATCTAGCATAACAAATGGAAGACTAGAGAACTTTCCTAGCAGTTCTCCCATTAGGAGCATAGATGTTGGAAATAATCCGGGAGGATCCATCTTTAAGATTATAGAATCTAGTAGCAATGTGATGAAGAGAAGAGAGAACCACCTTACCACATAATAGTCTCAAATTTCAAAGAGTGGCAATACCACCAGAAGCACCATCTGCATCAACATGGTGAACACCACAATCTCCAAAGATCGCCAATTTAATCTTTTTCACTTTACAACTAGGCATTTTAGTCTCTTGAACAAGGAAAATATCCGGCTTATGATCCCTAACCAAGTTGGATATCAGATCACGCTTATGGGAATGATTCAATCCCCTTATATTCCATGAAATAATTTTCATTTAGCAAGAGAGGGGGATCCCATCCCCATTTCTGGTAACGTTCATTGGGCTTCATTCGCAATGGAAGCTTGACTCTACCTATATCTACTAACCGCATTGGGTGGCCTCCCCACCCCCTATGAATCCATTCTACAGTTCTCTTTTTGTCTATTTCCGGTTATAACCCCCCCAGAGGCCAGAGTAGATTGGCCAATAGGGGAATTCCTTCTTCTATTTTTGGGTTTGACCTCAATAAAAGGACAGGAGTCCTCTTGGGATGATTCTAGTGTGAGAGAAACCTAGGGTTTCACCTCGACAAAGTTACCCATTTCAATGACCAATTGAATGGGAATATATGGGATAGTCCCATTTGCATTTAAATTATTCCCTTCTTCACAGGGAGTATTCACAACAAGGGATTCCCAAACATTCTCCTCCAAGAGCAGAGGGTTAGGAGCAGGGACCACGGGAACATTTGAAGTAAAACCTGCTCCAGGAATGACCCCATCTTCCACAATCGAGGGAGGGATAGAGGGATCAACAGATCCATTTGAATCATTGCACAATCCTTCTAGAGGAGGATCAGAGGGCAAGGCATCCCTCTTCTCTAAGAGTGACTTGTCATTCCTCTTTCTCCATTCCTTCTTCGGCTTAGATGGACACTACCTAGCCCAATAACCCATTTTTTAACAATGGAAACACGCAAAAGGGATGGATTCATACTCCACTTTCTGCACCCATTTGCCCAACTTAGAGAAAAGATCAATCTCAAATGACAGACTGGTAGATTTTTTGACATTGACGCACAATCTGGCATAAACAAGTTGTAGTCATTGGGTCAACTGAAATTAGCTCTCCAAAACATGCTGCAATTCCCACAAAAATCTCTTCTCCCCAAAAATGCATGGGTAAACCTGGCAATCTAACCTAGCTTAGGGCTTCATTACATTCCCAATCTTTGGGATTAAATTCTGGTTCCCACTATTTGAGGGCTAGCGAGGCTTTGCCCAGCATCTAAGGACCACCTGCCAAAACAGATCGAAGATCTTCCTCACAACTGAAAGAAAAAGAGAAGAAACCACTAGCCATAGCAACAACATCAATTTGACCCTTACCCTTCCATTTTCTAGACACCCAGGTTCTAACAGCCTCAATGTTGGGACGTGGTCCTACAAACTTACCCAACAAGACTAAGTTCATGTAAGCCATAATCTGATCCACAATACAATTTGGGATAGACATGGAGCAAGCACCAGACTCCAAGTTAACTTTATGTGGAACCGGAGAAATGGCCTTACCCTTAAGCTTAGACCCAAATAATGAAGCCCATTTCTTATTGCACTCCGCAGATGGAATCTTAAAAAAGACCTCTACAGTATTGGAGCCCTCAACAACACCAGATTTGTCAGAGATGATAGATTTATAATTGGTAGTATTTTGTAGGGTACCACCATCCCATGCATCGTTTGAGGCCCCATTTGTGGGATCAGGGTCTGATTCGGCAGAGGGACGAGTCACGAGGGAAACTCCTAGACCCCCATCACCCAAGAAACCCACACCAGGGCCATTCAAATTCAAACCCGAATGAAGTGAAAATCCCACTCCTACTCCTTCTGCACTCATTGTTCTAAGGTGTTAGACCCTGTTATTTATACACCTAGGTTCTAATTACACCTTTACATAATTTTTCTTAGTGACCACATAGGAAATTTCCAGCTTGAGTAGACTTATCACTTTATCATTTTCCACCTCATGTGAAACTTCCACCTTTAGTGGTTGTCATGTCATTATTTTTCCACCTTAGGTGTGTGATCCACCTTTGTTGGACATATCAAACTCTAACTTTTCAACATTAGGTGGCTAATAAGTTATCACTTTATGTATCATGTCATAAGATTAAGAAACATTTCATAATCTTATTCACTTTTTGTTTTACCTTGGCCTATTTAACCAATAGGTCTCCTACGTACATTACTATCAATTCTAATGCATTTTTGATAGAAAAACAATTTATTCCTATCATATTATTCTCTCTTATTCTTATGCTTTCCATTAGGCCTCTAGATCTTGGGTGGCTACTTTCATTGTTAAATCTTACATAGATACGTACACACTCTTCTTCCTTCATCTGAAAACTTCAAAGGTGGATTTTTATCTATCTCTTTAACTAAGTGGCTAGAACCATTACTAGCTCTACAATGGTGAAGGATACACTTATGTGCATTCTTATCCATAAGCTATATGTGCATGTGTGTGTGTTTTTTTTTTTGTTTTTTTTTTTGGTGTGTGTGTGTGGGTATGTGTGGGTGTGTGTGCATGTGTGTGTATGATATATACACTTCTTCCTTCATCTTCCAACTCTATTGGTATAATTTCCTTTATCTCTTTAACTAAATAGCTAAAGTCGTTACTAGCTCTACAATTTTTAAGGATACACTTATGCACATTCTTTGACAAAAGCTCCTTCATAACCCCATTTATAACAACCTACAACCTCCAATAAGCATGGTGTTATTATAAAATAGTTGCATGAATAGATTAACGATTCTAATTCGATAAAATTACCTTTATCTTTTATCTATAGAAGTCAAATGTGGTGTTCCTTAAGGTATTTAAAATAAAAAAGTAAAAAATAAATAAATTATAGACTCTAGCCTCTTGAGTAAGAAAACTCAAAATGCTATGAAACATATATTCTAAGTTCATGTTAATAATGACCATATATTCTAACGCTCCTTTATGAAAAAATAATAACATTTCCATACATGAAACAAAAGAAAATAATATTTTATTTTGTTTCAAGTGAAGAGTAGAGAATACTTTCTTGAACGTCTATCAGTTTATCAACTTTAATATAGCATACAATGTGGCATAATAATATTGACATATCCAATGGTTCTAATGAGGGTAGATTGGGTCTAAGGGAAACTATAAAATCATGTATTTTGGGATATTCTCTTCCACTATCACTACATGTAATTTGGAAGACATTTATACCTGGAAAGCATAGATTTCATATGACCTAAAGTTTTTCACCATATTGTAGATGTTTAAAATCATATTTGAGGGTATGAATGTATATGTACATATGAGTTTTTTACTATTAGTTAATGATATACAAATTTGATAATCATCCACCAAGTGCATAAAATAAATATGTTTATGTGTATGTGTATGTGTATGTGTATGTGTATGTGTATGTGTATGTGTATGTGTATGTGTATGTGTATGTGTATGTGTATGTGTATGTGTATGTGTATGTGTATGTGTATGTGTATGTGCATGTGTATGTGTATGTGTATGTGTATGTGTATGCATGCATGCATGCATATATATATATACATATATATATATATATACATATACACACATATATACATACATATACACATATATACATACATATACATAAGTATATATGTATACACTTATGTGCATTCTTAGACAAAATATCCTTCATAACCCCATTTATAACAACCTCCCATAAGCATGGGGTTGTTATGCATGAATAGAGTAATGATTCTAAGTGGATAAAATTGCCTTTATCTTTTATTTATACAAGTCAAATGTTGTGTTCCTTAAGGTATTTATAATTAAAAACTAAATAAAAATAAATTATAGAGTCAAGCCTCTTGAGCAACCAAACTCAAAATGCTATGAACCATAGGGTTTTTCTATAAGTTCATGTCAATATTGACCATCTATTCTAATGCTCCTTTATGAAAAAAAAAAAAAAATTTATACGTGAAGCAAAAGAAAATAATATTTTATTTTGTTGCAAGTGAAGAGGAAAGCATAATTTCTTGAATGTTTATCAATTTATCAACTTTAAGATAGCATACAATGTGGCATAGTAATATTGACATACCGAACAGTTCTAGTGAGGGTAGATTGGGTCTAAGGGAAACTATAAAAACAAGTATATGAGGATATTCCCTTCCACAATCACTACATGTAATTTGGAAGAAGTGCATACTTGGAAAGTATAAAGTTCATATGACCTAGAGTTTTTCACCATATTATAGATGGTTAAAATTATATTTGAGGGTGGGGATGTATATGTAGGTATGAGTTTTTACTATAGTTAATGATATAGAAATTCAATTATCATCCACCTAGTGCATAAAGAAATATGTCAAGGACCAATTAAATACCAGTAAGTGAAATAATGAAGAAGTAATTCTAGAGAGATAAAGTGAGGAAATAAGGAATACAGTGAAGAGTGAAAATATATGAATAGAGAGTGTTAAGGTTGTTAGATTATACGAGAAATGAGAATCTGAACCAAGATCTAATGTTACTCATAAATAACATGCACTCTAATCGATAAATAGATGATTGAATATTGAAATAATAGAATAGAGTTAGTATTGAAAAGAGATAATGCAATAGAATATAAATAATGCTCATAGTACTCCTGATTAACAGAGAAAAGATGCAGCTGTCATATATATCACAAATAAAAGAATATACATGAAAGAGGTATAATAACTTTAACTATTGGAAAAGGTTTGGAATTTTGCTTGCTTGGTAAATTTCAAATCATTTGGTTGCACCTATTTCATATGTTGATAAAAATTGAAAAAATTGTTATTAAAACATAAATACAGCAAGAGATGCATAGCGTCAAGTTCCTATCGATTGTAGATGAGTTAGAGTAGTGTTGAGATTTAATAGCTAGCTTATTTAGATTAACAACTTTAAAACTTGAACATTGATAAAATTTAGAATCTTGTTGTTAGTATTTTAGACATTGATAAGCTAGATGCTAATTGTTAATGGGTAAAAGTACAAACCTGTGTCACACTTTTACAAAGGAAAAGGATAACACAACAATAATTGTCCAATTTCGTCGCCATAAAAGTGTCATTTGCATTTTTAATTTGAAGATGATGTAAACTGATGAAATGTATAAAATTTGTTGAAGTTTAAGTCTACTATTTTTTGAAATTTTTTTGTCAATAATTTATATTTTTTTTTAGCTTTAAAGTCCATTTTTTTATTGCTGAAAAACATTGAAAAATAGGGGGTTTGGTTCCCACCTCAAAAGTAAATGTAAACTTTTTTTTTTTCTCATTTTGATATCAGTTATAGATCGCATATTTATATAGTGTATGGAAAAAAAATTTAAAAAAATTGATGTATATTTTCTTTGTAATAGAATTTGGAAGTCGAATACACCAGAATTTGACAGTTTTTGTCTCCCACCACAATTTGTCTATTCAATTTGTGATAATCCAAAAACTAAAAATACCCTTTTGGAGAAGACTCTCTCATCTATTGAACCATATTTTTTTCAATTTTGTTTGAAGTGATTTGATATTTTTTTTGTTTTTCAAAGCAGACTCATATTGAACAAAAGAATACCTAGTTGTAGTATTTTTAATTTTTTATGTATTAAATGTAATCAAAACATTAAAAAACTTATATGAGTAGAATCGTGTCGTCGATCTCTAAAAAAGGGTATTTTTAATTTTTTTAATAAGTTTAATTTACCTATTGAATTTTCTTGTTGAAGTGACAAGTTTGAGAAAATCATCATTTTTGTTGATGTGGTTGCTACTTGGCATTCCGCATAAGCCTTTTCTGCCAGAAACGTTCCGGCCAGAAACGTTCCGGTCGGAACAATTCAAAAATAGTTCTGGCCGGAACTGTGAGGGTCAACGCAACCAATCGTACAAGCAACTGATCATTTGAACCACATATAAAAAAGAATTATTTTTTGCATTAAAAAAACCAAATCAATCAAAATAAGAGTTATTTTAGCAAACAATCCTTTTTTTTTCAAATAAAGTGGCATTTTGGAGCGAGTAGGAAGATTATAAAGGGGCAAATATTTCTAATTTTGTAAAGGGGCGAAAATTTTGAATTTTTTTCAGAAGGCGTCTGCCCTTTCCAAGTAGGTTAATTGAAATTATTTTTTCAATCATGCTTAATTTACAATATTAGATGGTTTTTTGGAAATTAAATATTTTTTAGATTAACCATATTCTTTAGTTATTGTGATACGACGATAACCATTTCTTGGCCATATATACAACATTATTTAGTACTGAAAATTATATTATATTTTATTTCTTAATACTTGACTCAAAATCTCTATATATATTAGCTAAGTGATTTCAAGCAATTAATGTTATTAAATCACATTCATATGTATATTTCATATAGTCAAATGTATCTAATTGAAATATATACTTAAAATTTATTACTTTTTATCAATGGTCCTAAATTTTTTGAGCCTTATTTTTTCATTTTCTAAACTATAAAAATTGGACTTCAAGTCAAATGATCTAAATGGATGAAATTTACACATGTTAAGTTTAAGAATGCAAAATTATTTATACATTTCACTAATTACATTATTTTTATTAAGAACCGACAAAACGTTATTAGATATATAACCTTTTTAGTTCAAAGTGCTAAATTTTGAAGATATGCATATTTGCATGTGTTGTTTTTAGGTTCAAAGCACAAAATTTTGAAGATCTAAATATTTCTTGCAATAAGGAATAAGAGGACTAGATCAAGGTTGTATGATCGTAAAAGGGATGATAAGATGAAAGGTCATACATTAAGTAGTCAACAACAATCTATTGTTGTTCAAGATCAACCTGATGATGCTCAAGAAACATCTACTTGGGTAGGAGATGAATTTTTTTTTTTGGTATGAAAAATTTGATGAAAATGGATGAAGATAATCTTTTCAATGAAATTCCATCTAAAAATATGATACCTGAAAGCACATTAAAATTGCATTGTAAGAATTTGTGGGATGATTATTTTAAAAATAAGTCAATGGTTCGAAGAGCACAATTATTTGCTAAGTTATTTAGGAAAAGGGAAATGAAAGTTGTTTTGGACTTGTTGAGTGTTGGTAATAAGAAAAGTTCTAGTGATACATTAGTAAAAGAAACTATAATTGAAAAATTACAAGAAGCATTGAATTGTATTGAGAGCACAAGTGGAGGTGTTGATTTAAGTGTTGCACGTAGAGCATTGATGACTATGATTACTAGTAAGGAATTGACTCGTAAAAAACAAGTTAATGCAATTTCTTAATTAATGAATGTATCTAGAAGAATTGTTGAAAGATACATTAGGAAGAGAAATATGTTGGATGAAAACATCAAAAAGAATTGTGTAAATATCTGTAGGGTTCCTAAAAAAGACAGAATTTCTGAAGATGTAAAGAGGCAGGTCATTGATTATTAGACCAACCAATCTCGTGTTTCTTCCAATAGAAGGGATAACTATATAGATGATAGATGAAGATGGTAAAAATATTACACATCCAAAACATTTCTTAGATACAACATAAAGTGAATTATTTGAAGCATTCAAGAAAGAATTTTCAGAGGTAAAGATTTGCCAAAGGATGTTTGAGAGATTTTGTCCTTGCTTTGTACGCATAAATAAGGTACGTGAAACTTGTTGTTGTTGAAATCATGTTGAATTTCATCTACAGTTGCAATCATATAAGAAGTTCATGGCAACAATTAATCCAAATCTAGTCATTCTTACAAGTACAACACAATTTGTGAAGTCTATTTTATGTGATAGATTAGAAGATTCTAATGAGTTCAAAAGACAATGTATAAAAGGTGAATGCAATGATTGTGGATTTTTAAGTAAGTTTGTGTTGTAAACTGAGAATATTGATATTCATGCACTAGTTATATGGAAGAGATTTGAATATGAGACATATCAAAGTAAGTCAGGAACTGAATCCAAAAAAAATATGTTGAAAGAGAGTGAATTGCCCTACATTCAGTTTATAAATAGATTTCGTAATATGATATATCCACATATCCAACATTATCATGGTGTAAGGTGGTAGGCTAAACAATTTCGTGATTCAAAGAATTGTTTTCCACCAAGTTGTATTCTTTCAATTGTAGATTTCTCTGAGAACTATACATTTAGTCCTCACACATAAATTCAAAGTCAATATTATCATTTTGATCAAGTTGCAATATTTGTACAAGTATGCTATAGACATGCACAATTTCATGTGGATGGTATAGAGAGTACTGAAAATGAACGCATTATCATCAAGGACGACCATTTATATATCAGTGATGATACGTGTCATGATAGGAGCTATGTAGCACATTGTTTTGGAATGTTTTTTAAACATATTAAAGATCGTGGGATAGAATGTACACAACATTGGATTTGGTCAAATGGATGTGTTGGTAAGTACATTAGATTCGAAATTGATTATTTAATTTATTTATTTTTTAATATATATGATTTGATTGTATATAATAGGTCAAAAGTTTAAATATATATATTTAATATATATGTTATTCATGTTAGGGCAATTTAAGTCTACAAAAGATTTTAACTGGTTATCCCTACAACATGCTCGACGTAGCATAAACTTTTTGTGGAACTTCTTTGAGAGTGGACATGGAAAAGGAGAGCATGATGGAGCAGGAGCATGTGTGAAGTGTGCACTTCACCAACATGAACTTGCAGGTAAAATGTCTTCATAGATTAATTTAAATATATGTGTGTGTGTGTGTGTGTGTGTGTGTGTGTGTGGGTTGTCCAATTTTCTAAAGAAAGAGCTTTTGTATAGGTAACACCATACTTAGTTCTAATGATATTATTGAATGGTGCAAAAAACATTTTGCTGGTCATGATACAACTTACAACAAGCATTATTTTTGGGAAGTTAAAGGTATATTATATATATAAAAAAAATTTCTTTAAAATTCTTGGTGTTCTTGAATTTTTTAAAAAATTCAAGTGTATATACATATAAAATCTCTTAAACATTCTTGGATAAGCATGCGCTCATCTGCCATAAAGGATCTATGTCATGCATGTGTGTAAAATCCATCGACAATGGTATGTCTGCTAGAACATATGGATCATCACTCGCTGATGCATCATGAATGATAGTATGAGAGCGCAACAAATATCAACCCAACCGATCTGATGTCATCTCATCCACCTGTGTGGCTATATTAGCAATACTTGAAAATATGGCCTGTCGAGTGTCATCTAGCACACTATTTGTGGCATGTGCTAGGTCCATACTCTTGGGAAGAACCACAACGTTCTAACACATGCGTGACCCCTTAGGACCACATATGACCGCTTGTGACAACATTTGGTCTTTTGTGGTCCTAATAGGTCCTAAGGGGTGGACATGTGTCGCAAGGGGTCCTAAGTGGTCCTAAGGGGTCACGCATCTGTTAGAAAACATGTGTCACCCCTTAAGACCACATATGACCCCTTGCGACAACATTTGGTCCTATGTGGTCCTAATAGGTCCTAAGGGGTGCACATGTGTTGCAAGTGCCATTAAGTGGTCCTATGGGGTCACGCATGTGTTCTAACACATGCGTGACCCCTTAAGACCACATATGACCCCTTATGACAACATTTGGTCTTTTGTGGTCCTAATAGGTCCTAAGGGGTGGACATGTGTCTCAAGGGGCCTTAAGTGGTCCTAAGGGGCCACGCATGTGTTCTAACACATGCATGACCCCTTAGGACCACTTAAGGCCCCTTGCAACAACATTTGGTCCTATGTGGTCCTAATAGGTCCTAGGGGGTGCACATGTGTCACAAGGGGCCTTAAGTGGTCCTAAGGGGTCACGCATGTGTTAGAACACATGCATGACCCCTTAGAACCATTTATAGCCCCTTGCAACACCATTTGATCTTATGTGGTCATAATAGGTCCTAAGGGATCCACATGTGTAGCAAGGGGCCTTTAGTGGTCCTAAGGGGTCATGCATATATTCTAACACATGTGTGACCCCTAAGGACCTCTTAAGGCCCCTTGCGACAACATTTGGTCCTATGTGGTCCTAATAGGTCCCAAGGGGTGCATATGTGTCACAAGGGGCCTTAAGTTGTCCTAAGGGGTCACACATGTGTTAGAACACATATGACCCCTTAGGACCACATATGACCCCTTGCAAAAACATTTGGTCCTATGTGGTCCTCATATGTCCTAAGGGGTGCAAATGTGTCAGAAGTGGCCTTAAGTGGTCGTAAGAGGTCACGCATGTGTTAGAACACATGTGTGACCCCTTAGGACCACATATGACCCCTTGCGACAACATTTGGTCTTTTGTGGTCCTAATAGGTCCTAAGGGGTACACATGTGTCACAAGGGGCCTTAAGTGGTCCTAAGGGGCCATGCATGTGTTCTAACACATGTGTGACCCCTTAGGACCACATATGACCCCTTGCGACAAAATTTGGTCTTTTGTAGTCCTAATAGGTCCTAGGGGATGGACATGTGTTGCAAGGCGCCTTAAGTGGTCCTAAGGGGTCATGCATGTATGAGAACAGTGTGACCCCTTAGGACCACATATGACCCCCTACAACAACATTTGGTCCTATGTGGTCCTAATAGTTTCTAAGGGGTGCACAAGTGTCGCAAGGCACCTTACATTGTCCTAACGGGTCACCCATGTGTTTTAACACATGTGTGACCTTTTAGGATGACATATGACCCCTTGCAACAAAATTTGGTAATTTGTGCTCCTAATAGGTCCTAAGGGGTGTCCATGTGTCACAAGGGGTCTTAAGTTTTCCCAAGGGGTCACGCATGTGTTAGAACACATGTGTGACCCTTTAGGACCACATATGACCCCTCGTGACAACATTTGGTCCTATGTGGTCCTAATAGGACCTAAGGGGTGCACATGTGTCGCAAGGGGCCTTAAGTGGTCCTGACGGGTCACACATGTGTTCTAACACATGTGTGACCCCTTAGGACCACATATGAGCCCTTGTGACAACATTTGGTCTTTTGTGGTCCTAATAGGTCCTAATGGGTGGACATGTGTCGCAAGGGGCCTTAAGTGGTCCTAAGGGGTCATGCATGTGTTCTAACACATGTGTGACCCCTTAGGACCACTTAAGGCCCCTTGCAACAACATTTGGTCCTATGCGGTCGTAATAGGTCCTAAGGGGTGCATGTGTCACAAGGAGCCTTAAGTGGTCAGAAGGGGTCATGCATGTGTTAGAACACATGCGTGACCCATTAGGACCACATATGGCCCCTTGCAATAGCATTTGGTCTTATGTGGTTAGAATAGGTCCTAAGGGGTGCACATGTGTAGCAAGAGGCCTTTAGTGGTCCTAAGGGGTTATGCATGTGTTCTAACACATGTGTGACCCCTTAGGACTACTTAAGGCACCTTCCGACAAAATTTGGTCCTATGTGGTCCTAATAGGTCCTAAGGGGTGCACATGTGTCGCAAGGGGCCTTAAGTGGTCCTAAGGGGTTATGCATGTGTTATAACACATGTGTGACCCCTTAGGACCACATATGACCCCTTGCGACAACATTTGGTCTTTTGTGATCCTAATAGGTCCTAAGGGGTGCACATGTGTCACAAGGGGCATTAAGTGGTCCTAAGGGGTCACGCATGTGTTCTAACACATGTGTGACCCCTTAGGAAACACATGTGTGACCCCTTAGGACCACATATGACCCCTTGCGACAACATTTGGTCTTTTGTGGTCCTAGTAGGTCTTAAAAGGTGGACATGTGTCGCACGGGGCGTTAAGTGGTCCTAAGGGGTCACACATGTGTTAGAGCACATGTGTGACCCCTTAGGACCACCTATGATCCCTTGCAACACCATTTGGTCCTATGTGGTCCTACTAGGTCCGAAGGGGTGCACATATGTCGCAAGGGGCCTTAATGGTCCTAAGGGGTCACGCATGTGTTTGCCATCCGTGTCGCACCTAAGGAATAGGTGATTTGCCGCTCGAATCAATCAGGGTGGAGTCGGTGTGAGAATGAATTGGGTGCAGTAGATAGGTCCTGATATGATGTGTTCCAACGATCTCTCTAATCCAATTCATGGGAGGGAAACGGAGAGCTGGACATGGGGATGCGCTGGCTCCTGTGGTGCAAGGGGCCTTAAGTGGTCCTAAGGGGTCACGCATGTGTTCTAACACATGCGTGACCCCTTAGGACCATTAAGGCCCCTTGTGACACATGTGCACCCCTTAGGACCTATTAGCACCACATATTACCAAATATTGTTGCAAGGGGCCTTAAGTGGTCCTAAGGGGTCACACATGTGTTAGAACACAGGCGTGACCCCTTAGGGCCACTAAAGGCCCCTTGCGACAATATTTGGTCCTATGTGGTCCTAAAAGGTCCTAAGCGGTGCACATGTGTCACAAGGGGCCTTAAGTGGTCCTAAGGGGTCACGCATGTATGCGTGACCCCTTAAGACCACATATGACCCCTTGCAACATCATTTGGTCCTATATCATCCTAATAGGTCCTAAGTGGTGCACATGTGTCACAAGGGGCCTTAAGTGGTCCTAAGGGGTCACGCATGTGTTAGAACACATGCGTGACCCCTTAGGACCACATATGACCCCTTGTGACAATATTTGGTCTTTTGTGGTCCTAATAGGTCCTAAGGGGTGCACATGTCTCACAAGGGGCCTTAAGTAGTCCTAAGGGGTCACGCATGTGTTCTAACACGTGTGACCCCTTAGGACAACATATGACCCCTTGCAACAACATTTGGTCTTTTGTGGTCCTAATAGGTCCTAAGTGGTGGACATGTGTCACAAGGGGCCTTAAGTGGTCGTAAGGGGTCACGCATGTGTTACAACACATGTGTGACCCCTTAGGACCTTATATGACCCCTTGTGACAATATTTGGTCCTATGTTGTCCTAATAGGTCCTAAGGGGTGCACATGTATCACAGGGGGCCTTAAGTGGTCCTAAGGGTTCATGCATGTGTTTTAACACATGCGTGACTCCTTAGCACCACATATGACCCCTTGTGACAACATTTGGTCTTTTGTGGTCCTAGTAGGTCCTAAGGGGTGGACATGTGTCACAAGTGGCCTTAAGTGGTCGTAAGGGGTCACACATGTGTTAGAACACATGCGTTACTCCTTAGGACCACATGTGACCCCTTGCAACACCATTTTGTCCTATGTGGTCCTAATAGGTCATAAGGGGTGCACATGTGTCGCAATGGGCCTTAAGTGGTCCTAAGGGGTCACGCATGTGTTCTAACACATGCATGACCCCTTAGGACCACATATGACCCCTTGTGACAATATTTGGTCTTTTATGTTCTTAATATGTCCTAAGGGGTGGATATGTGTCACAAGGGGCCTTAAGTGGTCCTAAGGGGTCACACGTGTTAGAACACATGTGTGACCCTTTCAGACCACATATGACCCCTTGCGACACCATTTGGTCCTATGTGGTCCTAATAGGTCCTAAGAGGTGCACATGTGTCACAAGGGGCCTTAAGTGGTCCTAAGGGGTCACGCATTTGTTAGAACACATGTGTGACCCCTTAGGACCACATATGGCCCCTTGTGACACCATTTGGTCTTATGTAGTCATAATAGGTCCTACGGGGTGCACGTGTGTAGGAAGGGGCCTTTAGTGGTCCTAAGGAGTCATATAAAATAATTATATACTCCTTATGATGTATACATACACATACATACATACATAAACCTTCAGACATGCTATGAGTGGTTGTTTGTGGTCACGAGGGGTCACACATGTGTGTGACCCCTCAGGACCACACACGACCCCTCATAAGATGTCTTGAGGTGTATGTATGTCCACCTCAAGATATGCTATGAGTGGTCATTTGTGGTCCTAAGGGGTCACACATGTATCTGACCACATGTGTGACCCCTCAGGACCACACATGACCCCTCATAGCATGACTTGAGGTGTATGTATGTCCTAAGGCGTATATAATTATTTTATGTGTATTTATGTATGTATGCACGTATGTATTTATGTATGTGTATGTACATGTATGTGTGTATGTATGTATGTAGACATAGGTATGTATGTGTATATATTTTTATGTATGTGTATGTCCTAAGATGTACATATAATTATTTTACATCTATGTATGTGCATGTATGTAGGTAGGTATTTATGTTTGTGTATGTTTGTATGTAGGTTTGTATGTAGGTTTGTATGTATGTGTATGTAGGTGTATGTATGTATGTGTACGTATGTATGTAGGTTTTATATGTATGTATGTGTATGTATTTACATATGTATGTGTGTATTTATTTTCTAATATTCTAAACTAATATGATAGAATATATACAAAAAATATATTTTTTAAAAAAAATTAAAAAAAACTATTTTCTATTAAAAACGATTTAAAAAAAAATAATATAAATTAATATGTTAAAATAAATACATTTAAAAAAAAAAAAGGTACTTACCACCAAAACCCTTTCGGCTGGATCTCTGAGACTTTTTGCACCCTCCTTCTTAACTCCAAGCCGCTCAATACAAAATGAGCGGCTTGGGCAGATTTCGACACCTATATAGGGCAAGGGTTTTCCGGCCGGAAACTCCTTGCCACAATAGCGCAACCATCTATGGTCCATCATTAATTATGAAGGGTGTATTAACTAAAGATTAGAGCGGTTCACATGAATAAATCACAATATACAAGCTTGATGAATTATAAGTTGGATTCTTAAGTTTTTCTGCATGGTGAGTATCCATTTGTTACTTGTGGAATTAGTCACTGTATAGAAAACTTGTGAACTTCTTTTGAGATTTGCTGATTTTATAGCATTGAATTGGGGAAAATTTTAGAGTCTTCGGTAATGATGAGAGTCCTTTTATTTTAAAGCCAAAAATCAATGACATAATAATAATCCATGTAAGTCACAACACTAACTATGAGCTTTCTAAAAAATTGTAATATTACATGTACCATACAAACAAGTTCAACTACTCTACTTCAGACGAATTATAGGCATACTAAATTAAATATACAAGATTGATTTATCAATTATGTTTATGCAGTTAATTAAATAATAATGCACTAGATATATTTGTCTCATCAAAATTGGGCTGGCATATTGCGGGCCACAAGTAGTAAAAATCCTGATTGTTCTATCCAATTGAAACATATTTAATTTACTAGTTTGCACAGTTGACTTTTAATTACTCATGAAACATGCTCTAGTGTCAACAAAATATATTAGCGAATCCATAAAATTTCCTAAGAATATAACATGGATTGTGGAAATCTCATAACTTTAATCAAAATATTCATTAATCAGATTTATGCAAAATTTTATCATGTCTTTGTGACATTGGAGCCATACAACTTACAGAGTATAAAATGTAATGACAACATTGCAAATATTATTTAGCCATTTTCTGTAGGTTCTTGAAAAATTACTCTACAAGATCTAGAATTTGGAGAAGCAGATGAGATCAATGTAAGAGTGCACAGCCAAAAACACTTATTTGGAATAGTCATTTCATGAGAACAATATATCTCTTGCATTTGTTCCTTGAAGAACAACCAAAAAGTAGTTAATCTATGGTTGTTCCAATTTTCCTTTGTCAAATAAATAAAATCTGGAAGCTTAAACCATTGTAAGTAGTCTCAAGAGAAGAGAGTACAGTATCTAAGGTTTGAGAAGAGTGCGGAATTATACAAAGAATATCTAGTGTAAACATTTTTAGGTCTTTTGTAGCCTTTTAAATGAAAATATTAGAATTGTTTGGCTACTCTCAAAATTTTAACTTTACTAATTTATATTGGGCAATTATAATTTTACTTTGTTTATTTCATATCTTGGTAAAAAGTAATAACCTCAAGATCATGGGAAGGAAAATAAACATAAAATTCATTTCACAGTTCAAATCTAACACTAGTATTAGAATGATAATGATAGATAAAACCACAAAACCAATGCCTACATTTGATAGATAACAACAACAAAAAAAATTAAATGAAATGAAATAAAACACAAGCAAGAATGATTTGGCTATGTACAAATTTTCCAACCTCAACTCATAAATAGCACTTACATTGGACCTTAAAACATGTCACTAAAAATACACACTAAGAAGTTTGATGGAAAGGATTGGGTCACCTTGATTAATCATATGGATGTTTTTCTTATGTATATCAAATTCTATTTGGGTAATATTTAAAACTTGAATAATTTGTTTGGTATCAATGTTTATATAGCCAAACAAAAAGACTTTCAATGTCACTTAATTAGTTTTTACATAAGAGCTCCAAATGCACTATGATATTATTGTGACAAAATTTACTTTAATCAATTTACTAACCTATGACAAAAAACTTAATCACAATTATGAACCTAATATTTAATTTTTTAAATATGAAAGCTTGTAGAATGAAAATGGATTTTAATTTTAATTTGCTCTAAATTTCAAATAAATTAAAGTCCATGAATTATAGGAAAAATAATTTACTTGGCTACTAATGTGGTTTTAACTTATTCTGAAATTAACTGCACAAAAAGACTGCAATCTTCATTATGTACATTCATTAGACATATTGTAAAAATATGAATTATAATAAGCCCATCGCATGAATAATGAGTGGCAAAGTCGATGAATTCGTAGGATTCATAAGAATCTTTACCTGTCACTTGAGAGCACTGTGCCATTCATGGTGTTTCAGAGTTCTCTCCCTCAGCTTGTGGCCCTTGTATTGGGTTCTGTAGGGAATGCACCAAAATAAAACTATAATATGACACACTATTTAATTAAGAGAAACTTTAATTGTTATCTCTATAGTTAAAGAAGCATCTAAAAGAAAGAACAAATAATCTTTAATTTTTTATATCTAGATAAAATCTAAATATAATACTAGATAAGATTGTAAATAATAATGTTAATCAAAATACAAGTTGCTCAATTTATTCAGTTCTATTAATGATGGTATTTTTCAATGATAAGCACTAAAATATATATTTTTTAATTTTTATTAAGGATTTTCAATTCTCATGAATCCCTCCAAAAGTATCTTTTTGCAATAGAAATAGTTGAAAAATAATTAAAATTAATCAATCTTTTATGCAGAAAAAATTAAACTGTTGAAAATTAAGATATCTTGAAAACACATATTAGAAACACATATTAGATTAAAGCATATACTAAGATATCGAAAATAAATGTAAACAGTATGTTATTTGTTTGTCTACAAGATTTTCCAGAACATAATTTGGTGATAGGAAAATCATCCTACCATCACCAAATTTTACTTAAACATAAATTTTACCATTATTAATTAATGTTACCACAAACAATTAATGTTACCATAATTAATTAAACCCTTCACTGGTGTTCAAGTATAAGGGTCTCAGGTGTGGTAATTTTTCGAAAAGCCACGTGTATCAAAGACAACAGCTGCCAGAAGCCTTCAAAACAACAGTTGCCAATCTGCTTCGTGTCAGCTGTGTTGGCTATTTTTGCATACATAGGACAAGTTGCAAATAATCAAAACACAGTGAGGACAATTCATTTCTTTCTTTGTGAAAATGCTAATAATAATCATGTTGGGAGCTTTTAAAATTTGGAAAGAAGCATTTGCTGGCCCAAACCTTATTTCTTTTCAAGCAAAGCATTGCAAGTAACATTGCTTGTGGTCTGTTATAACTTTTTGATCGTACCCTTTAATTGTTCTCATTCATATAAATTTTTGTTAGGGTTTTTTTTAATATTATACTCTTGTAGAGCCTTGGTCACCACTGGAGCAGTTTTTTTTTTTTTTTTTTTTTTTTTGGAATACTACTAAAATGGTGAATAGTGAGAATCTATAAAACTTATAAAGTATTCTGTATGACAATTACTTGGAATAAAAATAGCACTATTATCTGAAAATGGAAGAATAGATAAATATTATTATTTAAATTACAAAAAAATATGTATTAAATTTGAACTATAGACATGCACTTTGATAAACTAAAATTCTTGAATATGATTGGTCAATATAAAAAAAAATTGCACCCAACGGATGCATACGGCAGGAACTAATAACCCCCTTTAGATAGATTGAATGCCATGCATTTTCTTCACTGAAAAAATAGTGCAAAGCATATACGTGACAATATATATGGCATGACATTGACAAGATAACATTTTTGAATAGCTAATTCAAATCACTACCAGCTGACAATAACGTCGTCTCTTCCGTTTGTTTTGAAGAACAGCTTCAAAAGGAATGGCACGTAATTTAACTTCATGAAAATGGTATTGGACATTACTAAGTCCCGCCTTTCGTTGGAACGAAATTTATTGTTCACGTATGAGACATGCGAGGTGGTTCCATTTGACAAATCACATAGATGCTAATAGTTTCCATTATAATATAATATAATAATTAATGTCATCTTTGTCGACCTGCAAGATCGAGTGTATACTACGCTCAGTCCACCAGCTGGTAGAGCGTGAATTTTTGTTGGTTTTTGTAAGGAGCCCTTTCTTCCTTATACGTACGGGCAACGATGCTCAATTGATTGTTTTAATGTGGGATTTAAGTCTGAGATAATAATATATTATTAATCTAAAACAAAATTAATGGTAAACGGTAGATTCTCAATGTTTATGTGAGATTTAAGTTTAAGATAATTGAACAAAAAAAATTTAAGCAGGGTAAGTTAGCACGTACAAACAAGCTGCTAAGTGGTGAATCAACATTTTTTAGAGAGGAATCATAATTATTTGGTTTACCTCAAATATTAGTGGGTATAGAATCATCATCAATCAAATTCTATTCAATGATAAAATACTTTTGCCCTTCACTTCTATCTATAAGTTGTTGAACAGAAATAGGCGAGTAGCTAGATCTTGATGAGGAAACCTTTCATTATGCAACGATTGAAGAGAACCATGCCTATGATAGGTAACGAAAGCCAACCAAGAGGACTAAGAGCAACCATAAGTAGCATGATTCCTTGATCTTTTAGGTTGAGAATCTTTTGACAAAAATCTCAAGTCCCTTCTAACAAGCTAACTATGTCATTGTTTGCACCCACATGGCAAGGAATAACCTTAATAGTATGTAGAAAGAGATGGAACTCTAGGAATATTACAAGAGGTACTACCTATAGCATTGTAAATTGTTGATCCTAACAATTTCACAATAGATTTAGCACCAACTTTGGCATGTATGTCTAACTATGTGTGTATGTGGCTAATTTTGAGACCGTTTTGGTAAACTAGGTTGATTCTCTTATTGTTGGGCTTTTTGTTAGAACACTTTTTTAGGACTAGGGTGTCCAATATCGCTATCCTAGGAAAATGGACTCAACTTTTGAGACATGAAAGTGAACCTTGGAATTTGTGCAATTCCAATTTTTATTGTCAACTCATCCTAAAAACTTGTACAAAAAAGGTGTAATGTGCTTGTAAATACAACTCCCTTTCCCATTTCAAAGTTTGGTTTAATATCCTAACTAGTACAATCTAATCTAGCACATTCAAGGAGAGAAAAAATAGGGAAATCTAAATAGAAAGTCGATGATTCAAACATTCATGCATTTAAGTCTATTACACATGTTATGATATTTCATATTATTAGTATGCACTAACATGTTGCAAGACTAGGGGATGACCCTTTGGTAAAATGGTTACACTACTTGCCTATAGTTCCTACAACCTACGTTCTGACCCCATGGTTCATCTCTACTGTGTTACCTTAGGGAGACCTATTAAGAAATGGTGGGGCTTCCTGACTATAGTGCCTACATCCTTGGTTCAAAACAAAAAGTTTTAGAGTGGGAATAAAGAAGATGAGCAAGACTGGAAGAGTAAAGACTGAAACTAGGGTTTCGGGTGGACAAGTTGCAAGGAAGGAGGGTGACGATGAAGGGGATTACGAGGATGATGGTAATGGTTGTGCTTTGTCTTTTGTGTGGTGGTGGGCTTCTTCTTGCTTTGTGTAGTGAATAGTATGCTATGGATTTGTGCAATGGTTGGCTTGCGGGGCTTGTTGTGGCTTCACACAATAGTGAGCATATTGTGGCCTCTCATTGTGGACAACATACTACTTTTTTTTGTTTTGTGAGGGGTGGTCTTGCTTTTGTTTCAAGCTTGGAAGGAGCTATCATTGATGATCTAGTTTCTAGATGTGAAGGCTCTATGCTTTTGGTGGAGGCCTCATTGGTGGGTTTGTTTTATTCTTGTAGATCCTCTACTATTTTTGGTAGTTGTGCTATGATTTTGTTCTTGGATGGCATGGTTGAGGTTTCTTCTACCCCTTATGAGATTTACCTCCTTATCTTTTGTGGGGTATGATTTTTCTTTGTGTTTATCTTTTCATACCCATTTTTTTTGCTCGCGTATGCAGCCTCGTTGTTTTCCCTAATCTTGAGTGGTTTCTTTTGATTTTGTTTGGAGCCATTTTTATTAGTCTCTATTTTTGGTTAAGGGTTTTATCTTGTTTTGAGAAGATGTTTGGTCTGCTGAGTTTAGATGGAGCCCGGGGATTTTTGAGGTTTTTAGTTTCCAAGTGTGGGCTTATGCTACTCCTTCTTAGTCCTTTTTTGTGTTATTCCTATGGCAGTCGAATCTTCTCCTACATAGGTCAAGATCTTTCTTGTGGAAAAAGACCAGGTTTTGGCTCTATCAACTTCATTCTTCCTCTTTGATTGCTCCTATTGACAACAATAATGACTTTGTGGGAGAGGTTGGATGTTGTTTTAAGGGGATTTTACTACTCTATCTTTGCACCATGGCTTCATGGGAGTGGGAACAACTTGTGTCTAGATATTTTTATTATTGGTTTCTTCCTCTATAGTCCCTATTCTGGTGAGGGCTTCTTATGTTGAGATGGAGATGGGCTTTGTAGAAGAGGTGGGGACTTGTTGTAAGGGGGCTTTTGATCAAACTGTCTTAATGGTCATGGTAGCCATTCTAAAACCCTTTGTGAAGGTTTGGGGAGCCTATCAAAACCATTTGTTGCTCTTCTTTGTCAAGTTCTTGGCTTCTTTGGAGGAGCTAACAATGCCCATATTTTGAAGGTTATGATCTTTTTGAAACCTAGTCACCCAAGTGTTTTCTTTATGTTATGTTTTAATTATACTAGGCCTTAAGCTTATGGTAGCTTTGCATAATTACAAAGCAATAAACTAGAAAACTTACAAGAATATTTCACTAAATATGAAAAAATAAAGAGAATGAGTGAATTTTTTTTATTAAGGATCAAATATGTTTTGAGGGGACCCAAAACCCCATACAACAAGTTTTGAAGGGACCTAAAACCCTCTAATTTTTCAAGGATTTGGTACCCAAAGAAGAATGCTACCAGAAGATACAATATAGATAATTAGCAGCCCAACCACAACCTAATGAACAAAGTAAAATCATTAGAGAACCAAGTAATAGAAGAAGTAGATCAAAGCCATACTTATACAACACCAAGAGAAATAAAATCCAAGGGTTTTTATCAAGGCTTCCTTAACTCACAACAAATACCAAGGGTTTTTCTAGGCACCCATAACCTGAGCATTTTCTAGGAAAAGATCCCATCACCATAACAACCAAATCCTTGAAAAAAAGCATAAAGGAACAATCTAGAATCAAGGGACTTTGAAAGGCTCCCCAAACCTTCATATTGGGTTTTGAAATGTCTCCTAGAACCATCAAGTTGAAGCTCCCTTCCAACACAAGTCCTCTCTGCCTCAGTAGGAAAAGGAACCACCTCATTAGGAGTTGAAAAGAAACTGACCACAAGCTAAACATGTCAAACACCATTCAATCCCACAAGATCCAAAGACAAAGGATTGAAACAACACCATTTTTCTAGAAAATTGGGTTTTAGAAAGGCTCCCAAAACCTTAAACATGAAATGAGGCACAAACCAATCATTCACCCTGCAAACAAACTCCATCAGATTCTCCACCTCCATAGGAGAAAAATGACAACTTGACCGAGTAGGAAGGATATGAAAGCAGTTACACAACCAGCCTCAAGAAGCGGGGCAGCAAGAGCCCCCAAAAGGCTCCATCCAACAACACCCAACTAACCACTCTTCCCCTCAATAGAAGAGAAATTCACCTTAATAGAACAAGTTGAGAAGGAGAGTAAGATGAGAACCAAAGTAGCAATAGAACCCTTCAAGAACAGGATAGAATCATATACTTGCACAAGGTCCATAGAGAAAGTAAAGGAAAAGCCTCCTTGGATATCAAACAGACGTTGAGGTCAAGAGGCACAAGCAAAGAAATGAGGCAAACTACAACCATAAGCAGAACCCTCACCAAAGCAGTGACTAAATAGAGGACCAAAGGCACCACAACACCCACCGAGAAAGACAAATAGGCAGGACCAACAAGCCCCAAGAGGATACCCAAAAATGCAAGAGTAGAGGGCCAAGCGAACGCCCAACACAAAGATTTGCAACCACCATCTCCAAGAAACAAGAGCAATAACTCTTGACAGCATCAGAGCCCTATCCATGACAAGATGGCCACTACCTATAGTAGATCTAGAAGGAAAAACATAACCCAAAATGGCAGGGGACTGGCAAACAACAACTTCTCCATCAAAATCTCCAACATCTCCAACACCTACCTCATCACTTGAAATCCTAGCTCCTCCACCATGCATGCGCTCCATGCAAACCTAGCAGTCGTGGTCGAAGCCTCTCCAACCCATGAAGGAGAAAGAGAGAGAAGCCCAAGGTTGAGGAAGGAAACGACCCCAGGGAACCCAAGCCAGCCTGAGAGTAACACCATCCAATGACCAGAACAAGAAGCCAACGACAAGAGCCCCAAACTAGAGAGGAACCGCCAGGGAGAAGACGCGGAACAACCCAAAGAAATGAAAGAGATGAAAGTGCAAAGAGCCCAATAACCACCAAAGCAAATAGGGTTGCAGAGCCATTCTAATCCCCACTATCCTCACTATCCTCAGCCTCTACAACCCCTACAACACTGCCATCTCTGGAAGCCCTAGAGCCCCTGCTCTTGCTCTTGCCCATTTCAAATTTCAAATATGTTAGAGAATGAGTAAATGTTTTTATATATAACAATTAACATTTTGATTTATTCAATAAGTTTGTGTGGTTCATAAGAACCAGTGAATTAATTTTTAAAATCAGAAATTTAATTTTAAACAAATTTTAAAAAATAAGAAGATTATAAAAATTTGTGAATACAGAATTAACTTAGATTAATTTTACAATTATAGATTTAAACCATAATATTTAATAATAAATATAAAGATTGAGAATGAAAAAAACACATATATATATATATAGAATTAAAGTGATTAAAATTATTTATAAAAAAATTTAGATAACAATTTTCAGGATGAGGCCTACTAAATTCTCTACTGAAAATATTTTGTTAGAAGGAAATGTTTACGTTGTTTAACATATATTTAATTCTTGTATGACAATCTCCAAAAGCAAATTTTGGAAGATTGCGGAGAGGTTGCCTAGGTTGCATGAAATATCAATTTATCTCTTATTTTTCACGATAGAGAAAAGTTAGCCATCGGACAATCCAAGGAGAGCAAACCGGCTTGAAATTCATTGAAAAGACAAGCAAATTGTATGTTGTGCCAATCTCCAAAATTAGAAACAAACTGCATAATATTAAATGCGTTGCAGAAAGACAAGGAAAGCTTCGCCATTGAACAATGTTCACGTTTTTAAACAAGCCAGCAGGAAATTCATTAGAACAACTAAGATCACCGTGCCGGAAGTTCATTGAAGAAAGTGAATTGTCTTGTCGGTATGCCGATCTTCACAACTGGAAACATAATCTTTAAATTTTGGAGGATTACGAAGAAAAAAAAGAAGATTGCGAAGAAAAAAAAAGAGATTTTTTTATAGTTCAAGATGTTGGACAGTCTGTATATAAAAATGTTATATATTATGATAATCTAAAACTAGAAAGAGATTGCATGGTATGTCATATGAAATACTAATATAAAAAATATCATGATATCTTCAAAACTAGAAAGAGAGTGCATCTTATGTTATAAATGTGATAATTGTCTGTTATGATAATCTTCAAAATTGAAAAGAGATTGCATATTATGTCATAGGAAATATCAATATCAACAATCTTGTGATAATTGTCTGCTCTGAGAAAGAGACTACATCTTATGTCATAGGAAATATCAATATCAACAATGCTGTGACAATTATCTACTATGATGATCTCCAAAATTAAATAAAGACTACATCGTATGTCATAGGAAATATCAACATAAACAATGTCTATTATGATAATGTTTAAAATAAAAAACAGACTGCATTGTATGTTATAAGAAATATCAATATCAACATCAACAATACTGTAATAATTGTCTTTTCTGATTAAAAACAGACGGCATCGTATATCATAAGAAATACGAATATAAATAATACTGTGATAATCTCAAAAAATTAAAAAGAGACTTCATCCTATATCATAGGAAATATCAATATCAGCAATGCCAGAGGCTAGACAATATGAGCGGGACATCTCTTCCTGTACATATAAATTATTGTCACTCGCTATGATTTTTTCCAACAGTGTGTCAGTTCTTTTCCTTTGATGTTATATACCCTATCCTAACCCAAAGAGTGATGGCGAACCCAGGCCTTGGCCCAACCTCTATTATTTTATTTATTATGATTCTTATTAGTGTTATCATTTTTATTATTGATATTTTGCTTCAATGGAAATGGTATGTGAGCACCAGGAAACGCTGTCAGGAGAATCCTGACAGAACGATTGAGAAGGGTGTACACTCACCTGACAGATGGATTGAGAAGAGTGTACACTCTGTGCGAGAATTTCTATATGATGAACTTGTAGCCGCAACTGGGAACTTCAGTAATGTCATTGGAGAGGGTGGTTCCGGGAAAGTCTACAAAGGCACTCTGTCCAACACAGATCGAATGGTGGCTGTTAAAAGGATAAAAGCGAATTCCGACCAAGGCAAGAAAGAGTTCGAGTCAGAAGTTATTATAAACAGTAACATTTTACACCGGAATCTTGTCAAATTTCTGGGATGGTGCCACCAGAAGGACGAATTCTACCTCGTCTACGAGTATCTCTGCGGAAACAGTCTCGACAAATATATTTTTGGTAAGCCGAGGAGTGTACTATGCTGGGTAAACAGATACAGAATAGCCTGTAACATAGCTTCTGTTCTCCATTATCTTCACGAGAACTGCCCAGAGACAATTCTGCATAGAGATATCAAGGTCGCTAATGTGATGTTGGATTCAAATCTCACAGCCAAGCTGGGGGATTTTGGTCTAGCGAGAAAGCTGAAACCTGGAAAGGAAGAGCATACCACATGTCAAGCCGGTTCATTTGGATATATGGCTCCGGAAATCTTGCAAACCGGAAAGGCCACTCGAGAATCAGATGTGTACAGCTTTGGAGCATTTGTTCTTGCAATTGCCTGCGGAAAGCAACCGGCAGACATGAGCACAGATAACCCTGGTTGCAGTTTGGTAAAGTCGGTTTGGCGCTGCAAGAGAGATGGGAGAATAGTAGATGCGGCCGATGAAAAACTTAAGGGAGTTTTCATTGTAGAGGAAATGGAGCGGCTTATGTCGGTGGGCTTGTTGTGCTGTCATCCCGACCCAACAGAAAGACCGACGATCGAAAAAGTGATGGCCATGTTGAAAACGAACGATAAATTGCCTCCTATTCCTGATGATCTATATGGTAAGCCTCTTCAACTTGAATTAGGCTCATCGTCGGTAGGGTCGTCCGACAGAAGTATTTCCAGTGTGTTCTCAACTTATTCCCATTCGAATGCAACGCTGTAGAGCTCTCTTTGGTTGTACACATTAGCATATTTGTCGACGATCGAATTATCATCTTGTTTCTCATTTTGATGTTATGCAAATTGTTAAAATATTGGGTTGTATACTTTTGTTGAATTATTATTGTCTCCCAATAGCAATCGTGATAGTTTCTTTTGATTATTCATATATAAATTTAGATATATATATTGATATATATATATATATGAAAAATATATTATTTGGTAGTCAATTTAATAATTATAATTCAAAGAATATTAATGATAATGTGTGGTTTATCACAAACTTTCATAAATATTATGGTATTTTAGAGATATTTGGGTTGACAAAATAATAAGATATTATTAATCGAAAAAAAATGACACAAAAATAAAATATGTTTTAAACATATATTTAATTCATATAAATCTTCCTCATTTTGAATTTATCGTGATAGAGTAAACTCATGGAGTAGGAAATCTTGGAAAGAAGAATGAGATGAGAATAACTTGCCATATTACATACAAAAGTAATTTATGATAGCTAAGGAGTAGTTTTTGGTTAAAATCATTAGTGTGGAGGGATGGTCAACAACGAAAAATGATGGACAACTTATTTCCTCGTTAAGGGTTCCAGTCCAAAGGAAAACAGAGGTCATAGTGGTAGAGACAATGTGGGCTATGATCCATACAAAGGGAAGGACCACAAATGATAGTCATATGGATGGGAAAGAAAGTTAATGGATAGTTATGAACCCATATCTTTGTTGTCAAGAATACAACACCATTGAAGATGATAGTTGATAGTAGGAAAAAAAAAACTAATAAAAGGAATAGTAGTGATGATTCATTATGTATTAGCTCATGAGATAGTCAACATGAGAGGTATAATACAATTTCAAAACAATCCATGAACATCATACAAGGGTAACATTCTAACACAGGCTATAGTGATAAGACCGATTATCCTATGACAATATTTATGAATAGCAACATAAGGTTATAGATCTTTATGCTACGTGAAAAATTCATGTTGGATGAATAGAAGACATCACTATTATGAGGAGCAGAGACCTGATAATACTTTCATGGACAAAACATTGAGAACCAAATGACAATCACAAGGGCCTAATAGTAGCAGTGAGTACAATGCCATGATAGAGAAAAAGGACAAAAGGCCTTGAGAGTAGTAATACAAAGATTTCTTTCTTAGATAGCACCACACAAAAGAAAGAAGCCCAAATGCAAAGAATGCATTCAAGGGTTTTTTTGGCAATACTTGAGAAATAGCAATCATTAAGGATAGTGAATACATAGCATAGAGGTCCTAAATAAAGGGTATGTGAAAGATAACAAGGTTGGCTTAATTAGTGACATACTTGTAAAATGAGAAATCATCACAATGATGTGTATGTGTTCAATAGTAATAGCTAAAATTTAATGTATAGGGCAGCCCTATGGATATAATACAAAGACTATAAGCATGCATAAAGAAGACTTGAGGCCTAAACATTCCTCTACAAATCCTATGACAATCACACATAGGGGAAAATATCACAGATTTAAAATAAAGGAATAATGCATGAGAGTTTAAAATTTATGAGTCATGATACATAATCTTTTTTATTAGACTCTTATGGCACATTGACTTCACTAAAAGCACAATCAGGACAATCCTATTTTGGGGGGCCATATGGGCACATTTTTAAAAGTTATTTCCATCCAAATTAGTCCTCAAAATATATAAGTTTTCTAACCCAATTTTAATTTTTCAATTTGGATGCTAAACAAAAAAGATGTGGCCAAAATACCCACTAGGTGTCACACAAGAAACCCAAGGATAGAGTACAAACAGAGTTCCGATAGTCAATTTTTGGATGACCAAATTATTGAATCTCTAAAACCTATCTCCAAGGAATATTCTCCTATGAATCTAGTTTACAACATAATTTCCCAGCTATTCATTGGTGTATTCTACCAATCTATTCCTATTTTATTTAAAAAATTATTTCTATTGGAGATACAACATTGAATCTACTTTTATCTCCAATTAGAATAACGTCAATCCATCTTCAAATGAAAAAGTTATCCTCATTTTTTTAACTATTTAACTAAGCAAGAATTTGAAAACTACAATGAATGTTGAGGGAAAAGATCAAATAGCCACAAATATAGCAGTGGAAAGGCACAGTCTCAAAGGGATAGGATGGCAATCTCAACCATTCATTATTGCAGCAAACAATCTCTTTAATGGTTGTGAGGTGTCACACAGTGAAAAGAGTAGTCTCCAAACAATATAGTGAAACCCTAGCCAGAGGTTGGACACAAATCAACTCAAAATTTATAGATGGCACTCCTTTATGAGAAGAAAATAATAGCGTTTCAAAGGCTAAAACTGAAACCATCAGTAAAATAAGAAGATTGTTATGATACTTTAGCAAAAAACAAAGATAGTGACACATAAAATGTGTTGTTGTGGCTCATTCATTGTTGTAGCATTCAAAGATAATGGTCTTGAAGATCAAAGAAAAGATTGTCACTTATACATTATTCAAGATAATTCATGGTCCCATGTGGCAATAGATGAAGGAAAAGAAATAAAGAGAAGAGATCAAGCGCCATACCAAATTTTTGATAAAGCTTGTGTTATGAGAGAAAGGTCAAAGCATTTCAATCAAAGATTGTAGTCCTAGAGTATCAGATCAGATTTGATATAGTCCAAGGAAAGTATGGATTAGACCAGAGCAATAAGGAAATAACTAAAAGAAGTTGTAAATATACCATACTAATAGCCCTTATTACCAAGAATGCTAAATTAATTTATAGAACAACGGATGAAGATGTGAGATTTTTTCATTATACACATTAACAAGACCAAAATATAGTCAACAACATTTTATGTGAGTCCATCGATAGGTATAGAGGTCATGGTATTCTAATAAATAAAAAATTCATATGGAAATACCGATATCAAATAAGACAATTATCATATTTAATAATTCCAATGCATATCAACCTAATGGGATAATCAAGGACAACACCTAGGCATGAGTATAAATGAAGTCACAACATATGCATATTGAATAAGGGAAGATGATTGAATAGAAATGTTGAAGAAAAATATGAAGTGGACAAGAATAATACTATAATATCTCTAGATAATTTTATCCATTCATCTAAGGTAGGCCTTACACTCTCCAACAATGCCCTTTCCTATAAATGAGTTTGATCAATTATTTGTTGTCTAATTTGAACATTTACAAGAGTATCTGGCAGGAGCTTTAGTATTCTTGATTATGAATCTATGAGACTCCTCAAGAAAACTTGTGTTGTTGTTGGTGGGAGAATTTTGATTGAACCCACATTTGATGAAATAATTTTTATTTGTGATGTACTTGTAACATGGGAATGCATATCCAATTCAACAAGGATATTAGGAACATCATTGTTTGATATAGTGGCCATGTTATGAGGTTTTTCACTTGATGCCACTCTTGTGATCTAGGTGTTTTTGGTCTAGTTGTAGAGGGAATGCATATCCAATTCAACAAGGATATTAGGAACGTCATTGTTTGTTATAGTGGGCATGTTATGGGTTTTTTCACTTGATGCCACTCTTGTGATCTAGGTGTTTCTGGTCTAGTTGTAGAGGGAATAACATGACCCTCTATACCAATAGATTGTATGCTTGTTGGAGTCATCCTTGAAATATCCTACAAGGAATGAATATAAATATTAAGATGGTATAATTGGTGAAAATAACATAATCAAACCCACACAAACATATTATTGAATCTTACCTTCGACATAACACTAGATGTATTGGATGACATAGTTGGATCTTGCATGCCAACAAGATGTGCACTCAATGGAGTTACCCTAGAAATATCTTGTGTGAAAAAAACAAAAATATTAACAACTATATAAAGTAAACTAAGTTTATTAAATGCACAATAATCTTTATCAAACTTGACCACTGACATACTACTAGATGTACTAAAGGGTGTGATAGGGTTTGGAATGACTTTAGAGATGACCTGCATTCTACAAACATAAATTAACATAATATAATAGGAAACATAAGATAATTGAACTAATACAAATATAATTTTCAAGCTTACCTCATGCATCATCATAGTTATGTGTTTCTCTTGTCCATTTTTTAACATTTCAATTAAAGCATTTAAGATCAACACAAATCCCCCATAGCAGAATTAGTAGCACCCATGGCCACATTCTTAAAAAAGAACATAATGACATAAAAAGTAAAAACATATTGATTAGAGAACATGTGTAAGTGACATTAGTAACACAATTCAAATTCAGTAGCACACGAGCAATAACATGATGAAGGTGTTGGAGAGAACAACCCTCAAAACTACTAGGGGGTTTTGTGGTATTTTCTGGGTACCTAGTCTTTGCATAGGGGTAAGTGCACCAAGATGGTGAACAGAAAAGTGGCCACATGTTAAAAAAAAAATGAAATTTTTCATAACCCATGCATGTTCTAGAAATTAAAAAAACATGCTAGGCTTGGTAACAACCAAGCCTAGCCAAAAACAATTAAAACAAGAAAAAGTTCCTCAAAACCTATACGGGTTCTGAGGAACATTATATTTTATAACAAAAAATCAAAAGCTCCTCAAAATTTGTACGGGTTTTGAAGAACATTATATTTTTTAGAAACCCGTAGGTTATATGTAGAACTAGAAGTTGTCCTTAGTTCTGCATATCCCTTACGGGTAATGCAAAACTAGGAACCAAATAGGAAGTGGGGAGAGAGGGAAAGAAAGAGAAGGGTGAGATGGTGAGAATAGGGTAGAGAGAGAGAGAGAGAGAGAGAGAGAGAGAGTAGGATAAGGAGAGGGGAGGGAGAGAGAGGGGGAGAGAGAGAGGAGATTGGGAGGAGATGGGGAAGAGATGGGGGATAGGATAAAGAGAGGGAGAGAGGAGAGAGAGAGAGAGAGAGAGAGAGAGAGAGAGAGAGAGAGAGAGAGAGAGAGAGAGAGAGAGAGTAGGGTCAAGAGAGGGGGAGGGGGAGAGAGGGAATAGGATAAGATAACGAGAGGGAGAGGGAGGGGTAGAGAAAGAGAGAGAAGGGGGAGAGGGTGAGAATAGGATAGGATAATGAGAGAGAGAGAGAGAGAGAGAGAGAGAGAGAGAGAGAAGGAGAAAAGGGTTAGAGACTCAATAGATAGAGAAGTGTGAGGGGGAGAGAGATGAGATAGAACTCAAGGAGGATAATTAGGGCTCAAAATAGATAGAGATAGTGATGGGGGAAGGAAGACGAGAGAGAGAGGAAAAGAAGAGAGACATGCATGTATACAAACATATATATATATGTCTATATTAATATACGTATATATAACTATATATATGCATATATACATACATAAACACATATTATATATGTATGTCTATACATATGTGTAGTAAATGCTAAGTTTACAAGCATACATTATTATGTCTTCATAACTCGTATGGGTTTTGTGAAACATAAAATAATGGTTTTAGTTCTACATAACCCGTACGGGTTATGTAGAACTGTGAATAGTACATTTTGTTTTTCAAAACCCATGCGGGTTATGGAGAACTGTGAATAGTACTTTTTGTTTTCCAAAACCCGTGCGGGTTTTGGATTGGTAAGAGGGTTGGCAAATGACCCTAAGGCTTGCAAGCCCATTTTCCCCCCATTTTTGTCCCTTTACACATTTTTTCATCTTCCAACATGATTTCTTGACTTCATCATCATTAATTTTACAAATGATCAAGTGGGTATCTCTCAAATTACCACCATAATCTCACACGTCTTCTCAATTTTCTGACCATATAAATTTTTCTATTTTTGGACAACATTAGCATAGTAAACTTTAATTTTCTTTACCAGTGCCTTGACAGTCCTCATAGACATATGTCTACCATTTTTTTAATAACTTTTGATATACTTGGCCAAATTCAAAATAAATTGCATATTGTTATACACTAGATTCTATACACTTTTAAAAAAATAAGTTTACATTTTCAATTATTTTGATGCAAGTTATGCCCAGCACAAGAACAAGTGCCGAATTTTCAGGATACGGTCACTTCAAAAATTAATATAAAAAAACATACTCAACAAAAAATTACAAAAAAATACACAACTTGTAGATCTCACTCTTACCTATCATCCTACCAAAGGGTTTTGGAAAATACTAAATCTAACTATATATTTTGTGCAGCGCACGAAGACAGCTATGTTATGTTTTTTCTGAAAAAAATCAGGAACAATTTTTCGTGTGTGAGAGGTTTGACCCTCTTAATATTATCCAATTTTAAAAACCTTTAGTATTTTAGAAACTAGATTTAGAGAGCTACAATTCTTACTCTTTTCTCAACTCCTATTTTTTAGTGCATGACCTTCAAATATCTCTTTGAAGTTCAGGTTTACCTATTTTTTTTTTTTTTTAAAGAAAAAGAAAAGTGGCCACTTATACCCCCCCTTTTTGTTCACCATCTTGGTGCACTTACCTATAGTCTCCTTTTTGGTCTGATGTTTAGCAGTATTCCCTCCCTATGTATGGAGGTGGTATCTTTTCTCTGTCAAGGGCTATTTTTTTATGTATTCTCAGTATTATGCTAGTTAGTTTATGCAGATTAAGCACGGCTCTCTACTATCACCATTTTTTTGGTGTCATGGTAAGTTAAAATTCTAGTCGACAGATTGAGAAATGCTCTCTATCTTTCCACTTTTTATGGTCTAGTTACATATTGAGTCATGCTCTTTGTTTCCTTCTTTTTGTTGGTATCAAATTTAGGTAATTAGCTTCGAAGATAGGGCTCACAAATGGAGCTAAGCTCTCTGTGTTTTACTAATTCTGGTTAGTTTATTTTATCATGGACTTCTCTAATGTAATGTATATATTTTCATAATTAATATAAATAGTATGCGCTCATGCTTTAACCCCCACCTCCCCAATATATATATATATATATATATATATATATATATATATATATATATATATATATATATATATATATATATATATATATATATAAAATTATGTTTTAGTATTTTGTTTCTCTTGCATGATTTGATATCCAAATGATAAAAGCAGTGAGTTTTTGAAGCAAAAGACAATCAAAGAGGGGGACCAAATACCCATTTCCTTATCAAAAGCAGTCAAATTAATGACTAAGAGCTTGATTCTTACTCAAACACATGTCAAAGAAAGTTGTTCACTATCAAAATAGTTCTTTCAATGTAAGGACACAGCCATTCAATAAGAGAAAAAATAATGAAATAGCTATTAAAGTAGCCATCCCACTAGACAAGAATGATTTTTAATGAGAAAAGCAACATTTTGACAATCATAACAATATTTCATTCATAAAAAGATAGTCATGATTTAATATGGAGGTGAAAACATTGAGCTAATAGCATAACACAGAAAGTCTTATGGAATCAACCTTGAAAGGACCGTGAGATATATAAAGTCCTAGCCAAACAAGGGTAGTGAACAAGAAGGAAGAGCACATGGTGATCTCAACATCGAAGATGAGATCAAGTCATCTAAAATATTGTTGAAGGCAACATAAACTAAGTGAATAGAGTCAATTCTAAATGCATTAAAGACATTGCTCTTGAGGAAGTGAAAATAGTAAGGATAATGGATTTTAGCCATATTATGCTAGTCATATTTTTGTTAGGGCAGTCACATCTTGAAGAAAAGTTAGCCATATATGATAGTAGTCATATCAATGAAACAAAAACTTATCCAATTGGAAACAAGATTCAAGTTATATGCATTGACATTACAAACATCCACTAACAAAACATTCAAATTACTTAATGTTCATTGTATTTTGTGTACAGTTAAAAACTTAATACTTAACTTGTAAAGATTTAATTAAATTGTATTGAGTCCTCACAACCATGGTAAAGTGAACATGGTGATCAAATAATGTCATAATCACATAAAATTTCCTCATCTAACGGTATAAATACCCCATCATTAATGGTCCCTAGATCCACAAATAAATTAATAATATCATTTTCATGGTCTTCATCACCTTCAACTGTAGGTAAATGAAAATCAATAAATTCATTATCTTCATGGACTTGATGCCCATGTGGTTTCTCATGTCCTTTGAACACTTCAGTAAACTTGTCATGATCTTCATCTTGGTCATATGCATCATTGACAATAAACTTTTCATCATCTCCATCTTTGTCATCTATGTCTTCAGGGGGGACTTTTGCATCTTCAATGTAATGAAAAAATGTTACTCTTCATCCTCTTGGATCATAATCAATCACAAATTACCAACCAAGTTGTTCTAAATTTGTAATGATAAATGTCCAATGACATTGATTTGAAAACACAAAAGTTTCAGAAGTGGCTTCAAACCTAGATGTATTGATCATATGGAATCCATTGTTGTGCAGCAAGATAGTTTTTCCTTCACCCACTTTGATAAGCTTGTACCATTCACCATGAAAAATAAATTTCTTGAAAAACATAAAATAAGGCTCGATAATATCCTCCAACATTGCATAATAGTGAAGTGTTCTCGTGATTGGTTGTGTATCATTTGCATGTGAATGGCATTCCACCTCAAATGATGTTGAAACTCCACAATCATAAGTTTGTCTCTTTTCATCAGCTTTTTTAATGTGAAAATTATGACCAAAATTCCACAATCCTTTGTAATATGTTACCTAAATTCATATAAATATTAACTAATTAGATTCAAGGATTCAAAAGTTAAAAAATTTATTAAACATCTCCAATATATATATATATATATATATATATCACCTCCTCATTTATAGATCCTTTAATGAAATTCAATCGTTGTCATGTCTCTCTACTCCTCCCTTTTGTTTCCTTGTGTTCAATATTGTTCTTTATCCAATTCCATGAGCATCTCTTTGGCCATTTTCTTGTATGGCTTGCAAGTAGTCCTCGAGCAGTATTTTAACCCTATATATTTTATATATTGGTTGATGCCTTTTCATCCTTTGATTTCTTTTGTTCATTGTACTTCTCCATCCATCCCAACATAAAGTCAAAATTTTATGTAATATTACAAATTTAACACCTCCCACTCCTTAGCATCTACAATGAAATATAGAATTGCTCAATGAATTAATAATTATTTAAAGCCAAGTATTATGAAATTTAAGATATAAACAACTAATTCCAACATATTTTTATACCTTTTATCCTCTTCCAAGTCCCATGACCCTCTAATTTTTCTGCTTCAAATGATTGAGATTGGTTATAATTTCATAATCACAGAGCTTCGAGATACAACCGAGGTAAGTACTCTCCCAAATGAGTCATTTCTTAGAAAACCATGCACCCCTCAACCATGGACCCTTCCGCTCAAGCCTTTTGCCTCACCAATTGTTTTGAAACATTCATAAATATCTCTCCATGAGCCACATTGTTCGAATATGAATAGGACCACACAGTTCAATCTCTTCAACTAGGTGTACAAGGTAGTGCTCTTGAGAATTAAAATTTTGGAGGGAAACTTATATTTGAATATCACACAGCAAAATTGAAACATTCCTCTTCCAATACTTCAAGTCATCTTGATGTATATCTTTAAATGAGACCCACCTACAATTATATATTAACATGTATTGCAATAAAGATGATTTCTTCAATACTAAAAGTATAAACAAATGTATAAAGGTATAAGCAATAATGCACTTCAAATGATAAGAGTCATCAAAGAGTATGCATGATTGATTCAAAATACCTCAAATATTTGGATAATTTGTAAATAGTTAACGTGAAATCATGGTCAAAAGTGCTTAGTATTATTGTAGGCAACACATACTGCACGACTATTAACAAATAACTATGTTAAAATATGCATGAATTGATATTATCACTAAGATAAAAAAGAAAAATTAAATATGTTTCCAACAAATCTAACGCACTACCCTTTATCCAATTGTGCCAATCATGCATTTTTAGGCTTGAGAACTTTGATCCATCTCACATGAATAAGTTTTTTAACGTCACACCAAAGACAAAAAGAAACCTTATACTTTTCATTGTATTAATGATGTTTTCTTTCTCCTTTGATGTAAAAGTCCACGGAGCATGAACATATGAGTTGTTTTCATGCAACCACATCTTCAGTAAGATATTGGCAACTTAGAGGTCCTTTCATAACTTTGATTGTGCTTCAAGGTTGGTTCCATTTAGATGTTAACACAAGCACTCTACCACATTTTTCCCAATGTTCATAGTATCAAATAGGTGAGCTATTGGCAAGTTCTCATAATATTCTAATTTGTATAGAATATAGAGCCTTTTTATTCCTAGTGGAAAGCATGTCCATTATTTTATATCATACATCACTTTTCACCTAGCAGGGTTCATCCTTCTTGGCTTCCTCATTTTGACTTCCTTTCCATTGACCTTATTTTCTCATGCACTAGATAGCGATGATTTTGTGGTAAGAATTGTTTATACTCGTCATATGCAATTTTATTGAGATCTTTTGACTATCTATACAACATTTTTGGCCCACATGATGGACAACCACGTTTTCTCTTTGTTTGTAGCCCTAAAATAAGAATGGAAACCATATTTAGTAAATGGTATAGTGAACACAATAAATACAAATGTAATTTATAATATATTACCACAACAAATAGAGAGCCCTGGGGCATCATGAATTGTCCAAATAAGAATCGCAAGAAGTTTCTACCATTCATAGGTCTTGATACATCATACATATTTACACCATTCCATAATTCACAGAGCTCATCAATGAGGGGTTCCATGTATACATCCATATCTTTTACTTGATACTTCCCTAAGTAAACAAAAAGTTCTTTATTAGGTTTTAATTGAATTGAAATATTTCTTATATAATCTTCAAGAAAGCACTACATTTATATGTTCTAGTACCTAGTATGATAAGAGTTAATATTGCATGCTCCTTTTCCATTGCCATCCAAGGGGAAAGATTGTTATTGATTATTAAATCTAGCCAAACAGAGTATGTCATTCTAAGATGTTGAAAAGGATTGACACCATCCATTGTTAGAGAAATTATTGCATTCATTGCCTCATTTCTTTAACGTGGCCATTTTTCCTCAATCTCTTTCCAATATTTTCTATCGTGATGATATGAATGAAAACATATTGGCTTCTCTCTTGTGCATTATAATCCACATATTTTGCCAACTCTTTACATGTGAACATCCTCTCAAACCTTGGCTTTAGTGGAATGTATTGTAGAACTTTATAAGGAACCTTATTGGATACTTGATCTTGGCAATACCTTTCTATGTGACACATTGGGCATTGTTGCAAATTCACATTCTTTCCATGGTACAATATATGGTCATTGGGAGATGAATCACAATTATTGTACTCCATTCTAATGTATTTAATTATAAAAGATACTTCTCTATGAGAATGAGGCAACTTATTGTCCTTCAAAAGTATTTTATTTGCCAAAATTCTACATGATACAACAAATGATTTTTATAAGTATACACAATATTTGAAAATTTTAAGACATCTAGAGCATTAATTTATAAGAATATCAAATCCTACCTTAATATATCAATAAATAATGTGTTTGTTAATCCATGTGTAGCCTTGAAGTTCAACAACATAAGTGTCCCCAATATAGAAGTATTTGCATTTGGGAAAAAAGGCATATAGAGCATTAATTTATAGGAATATCAAATCCTACCTTAATATATCAATAATTGCATCAATACAAATACTTAGCTTGACTCTTCAGATCTACTCCCTTTTAATTTATCAGATCTACCCTTCTAATTACACCAAGTCTGCAACAAGGAATACCAAATGCCTTCTAACTTCTTGAACTAATTTGCACAATCCTCTTCTATATTTCGCATAGTCCTCTTCTATATTTCGCACCTTTAGTTGCAAAGCTATTTCATTGATTGCACGAGGAATTAAGATTGAGTGATTTGAGTTTGCATTTGATCTTTATTTATATGGGCTTTTAACCCATATAACTTTAAGTCGGCCTTATGCATTTTGGTGCCACTTTGATTTATGTGGCGTGCTACATATTTAGTGTGGCGTGGAGATATGGGGCTGGTCCTATCTTGGGGGCACGTTACCCCTTTAGGATAGGACCCAGTCCTATATGGGTTCATATGTTGCCTTAAGGCAATCTGAACCCTCTTACCTAGTTATAAACAACACTCCCTCTTAACTAGGGAAGAAGAGAATACATAATCTGAACCTTTAGAGTTCCATCTAGCACACAAGCATAGAATGGATCTAGCACACAAGCATAGAATTACATCTCCCACCTAGCACACGAGTATAGGATGGTTCTAGCACACAAGCATAGAAAGTGTAATACACAAGTGGGTCTTTACATAATTACAATTTCTCATCTAGCACACAAGCATAGATTGGATACTTTTCATTCTTGCACACAAGCAAAGAATGATCAAAATGTTGCAGATAGAGTCATTGAGATTGAAACTCCCTCTCAACCAGGGTTTCATTTTCCACAATACCAAGTCTGTCTCTGAAGTATTTGAACTTCACTCTGGATAAGGGTTTGGTAAGAATATCTGCAACCTATTCATCTGTGCTAATATACTTTAGCTGAATGGTGCCTCTTTGCACCATATCCCAAATGAAGTGATAGTGTGTTTCCACATGTTTGGACTGGTCATGGAACACAGGATTTACTCACATATTTATATAGCTTTGATTATCACAATAAATGGTGGTAGGACCACTAGATTGACCAAATAATCCAACCAGAAGTTTGCGAAGCCACACTGCTTCTCTAGATGCAGCAGATGTTGCAATGTACTCAGCTTATGCAATGCTTAATGCTACTGAAGATTGCTTCCTACATGCCCAAGAGATTACTGCAAAGCCCAAATTGAAACAGATACCCGAAGTACTTTTCCGGTCCTTGACACTTCTTGCCCAATCTGAATCTGAATAGCCTTCTAAGAAGATTGAGGTATTAAGTGAATACTTCAGCCCATAACCAATAGTGCCACGCAGGTATCTTAGAATGTGTTTGGCAGCAACCAGGTGAACAAGTTTAGGCAAGCACATGAACTAATTGAGGGCATTCACAGCATAACAGATATCCGGTCTAGTATTGACTAGATACATCAAGGATCGAATCAACTGACTGTACTCAGATGGATTTGCAAAATCAAAGTTAGTTGTAGCAAGACTTAACTTCTTTAAGTTAGATTCCATAGGAGTAGACATGGGTTTACAGTCCACCATTCTAAATCTTTTCAGAATATCAATAGTGTACTTTCCTTTACTTAGAAAAATTTCATTTGGCTTTTGCCATACTTCTAACCCTAGGAAGTAATGCATTAGACCCAAATCCTTCATTTCAAATTATTAGGCTAGTTCTTTCTTACGTCTTATAATTAATTTATTTTCACCAGTGAGAAATAAATCATCCACATACAAAACCAGAATGAGCATATCATCATTATATATCTTCAAGTAAATGTTAGCATCAGCGTCATTCTTACGAAATCCTAAGCTTAGTAAGTACTTATCATTCTTTCATACCAAGCACGAGGGGCCTGTTTGAGCCCATATAAGGCTTTCTTCAACTTGCAAACATGAGAATCTCTTTTATGGATTACATAACCTTCTGGTTGCTCAATATAGACTTCTTCCTCAATGACACCATTGAGGAAGGTTGTCTTAACATCCATTTGATGTAGCTCCCAACCTTTGGCTGCAGCAATAGCTATTATAGATCTAATAGAAGTATATCTAGCAACAAGGGCAAAAGTTTCCTCATAATCTATTCCTTCCTTTTGAGAAAAACCACGGGCTACAAATCTAGCTTTATATTTTTCAATACTACCATCAGCATTATGCTTAATTTTAAACAACCATTTAGAAGAAACAACAGACTTACCTTTGGGTTTGGGTACAATGTCCCAGACATCATTCTTGATGATAGACCCATACTCTTCATCCATGGCTGATTTCCAAGCATGATGGGACATAGCTTCTTCGACATTGTGAGGTTCAGAATCAATGGTATTATACATCATAGAAATATAGTTGGCATGGTTTTGGAGTCTCTTGCTATCTCTAAAGGTTCCTCTGGGAGCAACAAATCCTTCAGCATCTTGAATAGTATTTCTAACCCAAAGTGGCCTCTTCTTCAAAACCACAATATCCTTAGGTATATCTATAGAGTCCATGGGTTCTACTGGGTCATCCTGAACTTCCTGATCTGGGAGCTCAGTGGACTCCTTTTGTATCTCGGGGTTAGCATCAATTTTTGAATCTTGATTTTCAATCACCATATCATTATTATCAGATAATGAACCTTTAGATCTTTTGAAAGCAATATCTTCTTCAAAAGTTACATCTCTACTTACCTCAACATGTCAATTTCCAGTAGTGTTTTCAACCAAGGCTTTGAATTCTTTAAATCTGTTTAGGACTTCTTTAGACTCTTTAGATTTAAGAAAGTAAATCCATGTTTTCCTCGAGAAATCATCTATGAAGATAACAAAATAAAGGAAGCCACTAGGAGATTATATAGACATGGGACCACATAAATCTGAATGAATGAGCTCTAACTTTTCTTTAGCCCTACTATCACTTTTATGAAAAGGGTTCTTTACATTCTTACCCATTGCACAACCTTTACAAGCGTCATCATGAGATAAACTCAGTTTAGGCATACCTTTAACCATTTTACCAAGAGTGGGAAGGGCTTGAAAGTGTAGATGTCCAAGTCTTCTATGCCATAGCTCGCATTATTCAGGGGCCTCATGGATGAGAGCTTGAATTGGATTAGTTGCAAGCTTATATAAACCATCACATCTATTTCCAATAACATGAGCAATTTTGAAATTAGATTTCTTAGACCAAGCAAGTACTTTCCCTTCAGAAAATGCTATTTGCAAACCCTTGTCTTCTAAGGCAGAAATGGAAATAAGATTTCTTTTGATACCAGGTACAAAAAGGATATCACAGAGTTGTAAGGAAATGCTAGAATCTAGTTTTAAAGAGGTAGTACTAGAACCTTTTATTGAGTATCGAGCATCATCACCGATTACCACGTGAAGGTTGGTATCCTTTTCTATCAGATCTGAAAGATGCTTACAAAAACCTAAGATGTGTCTGGAGGCACCACTGTCAATTATCTAAGTATCACTATCCGTAGGAACATTGCTTGATAGAGAAGAGATAAGAAGATAATCCTCATTCTGTTCAGCAACTTCATTTAAATTGACTTCCCTTTCCTTGGGATCATTCTGACAATATTTGGCATAGTGACCATACTTATCGCATCTGAAGCAACGAATGTGGGAGGAATCTCTTGACTTCTTCCTTGGATCATAGGAGGAGGATCTAAAATATTTGCTTCTCTTTTCTTTCTTCCAATGTCCACCTTTCCTAGATTTAGCTAAGAGAACATGATTATCATCTTTGTGAGAGTTCTTGAGTTTTCCTCTTACCTCAATTCGAGATTCCTCTTCAATACAATCAGATTGAAGACACTCAAAGTTGGGATGATCAGCTCTTCCACCAATGCTACGAATGAATGGTTCCCATTCATCAGGTAGACCATTTAATGCAATCATAAGAAGATCTTTATCTAAAATTTGGCAATCAAGAGTACTTAGCTTGTCCTTTAGTTCATTGATCTTCATGAAGTAGGCCATGATTGAGTCTTCTTCTTTCATTTTAATGTGAAGAAGTTGCTACCTTAGAGCAAGAGCCTTGCGAGTTTGTTGACTTCATACATCCCTTTCAAGTGTTTGATCATTTCCCTGGTAGACGCAAATTTTGATATGACAGTGACAAGATGATTCTTGACAGATTCAATTATGATCTTCCTAGCCTTGAGGGAGTCTTTCTTGAACTACTACAGTTCTTTAGCATCTTTAGGAGGGGACAGCCTTTCTTCTTCTATGAATTTTAGCTGGTCATTCTCTTCAAGGATCAATAGAATACGGACTTTCCAAGCAACAAAATCAAGGGCTCCATCAAGTCTATCTTCAGCCCTCAAACATGACATTTTAATCTGAAAACAAATAGCAGCTATATGCAACAAATGATATACTAAAATCTGAAGTTAGTAACACCTTAGCTCTGATACCATGTTAAATTTGTGACCTAGTTCAGTAAGCAGATTTGTAGCATTTAATTATTTGCTAACATTAAGTAAACCATAGTCAAGTAAATGCAAGAATATAACAAGAGAGCAAGAGACCAACACAAATACCCTAGGAAAACCTCCAAGGAGGAAAAACATAGCACTAAAGACCCATAGGTCAAATTATGTATTTTCTTAATTGCATCAATACAAATACTTAGCTTGACTCTTCAGATCTACTCCCTTTTAATTTATTAGATTTGCCCTTCTAATTACACCAAGTCTGCAGCAAGGAATACCAAATGCCTTCTAACTTCTTGAACTAATTCGCATAGTCCTCTTCTATATTTCGCACCTTTAGTTGCAGAGCTATTTCACTGATTGCATGAGGAATTGAGATTGAGTGATTTGAGTTTGCATTTGATCTTTATTTATATGGGCTTTTAACCCATATAACTTTAAGTCGGCCTTATGCATTTTAGCGCCAATTTGATTTATGTGGCATGCTACATATTTAGTGTGGCATAGAGATATGGGGCTGGTCCTGTCTTGGGGGCACGTTACGCTTTATGATAGGACCCAGTCCTATATGGGTTCAGATGTTGCCTTAAGGCAATCCGAACCCTCTTACCTAGTTATAAACAACAGTTTCATCCATAAATGTGTCGTGTTCTTCATCTTGAGAGTGGCTATCATTGGTGACATTCGTTAGTTCTTCAAAAAAATTGGGAATTGGAAGCGGATTTTCATCAAAAAATCAATTGAAATGGTTAATAATAATGTATTAAATAATGTGCATATTTATTTATTATAAGAATTACAATTTTTTAATTATAGTGTACCTCTTTTATATAAACTCCATAGTTCAATCTATGGATACCAACAAGTCACCACTTCTTTAGTTTCCTATTTTGGAACCTTTTGCAAGTGCAATATGTCATTTCATTGAAGTATTCATCTGTCTCTAGAGAAAGTCTCGTTGCTCATTCATATGAATATTTAGATGATGATGATGTGCTATTTCCTTGAGTGCACCATGTACTATCAACAATAAGAGTACAAATTTTAACTCAAGTATTACTTTTTTTTAAAGAGAACATGACTCTTAGGTGCATGATATGTTATAGCTTAAAATAAATTTGAAACTTTGAAAACATGGCTTTACGGTGAGACACAAAAGTGGTAAAGTTTTGGTCATTTTTATATAGAATCTATTAGACTTTTGAAGTTTGAATTTTAAATCTATAACCTAATCTAAATGCTAGTGTGTCCTCTTGGTTGCTTGAGAGAATACGTTACAACAATTTGTATCATTGTTTAGCAAAATCCTATAGAAAAAAAAAAGGATACTATGTTTTGAGGTTTTTCTCATCATATGACCATGGCTAAACACCATCTTAGCACCAACATTAGAGTTTGAAGAAATTTTGTTCTTATAGTAGTACCATGTGACACCTACACCTATAGCAAAAATAGGATACTAAGTTTTGAGGTTTGTCTCATCATAGGACCATGGATAAACACCATCTTTGCAACAAGTTTATCTTTAAAATCTCTCACTCAACCCTTATATCATGAGTTGCTTCAGTCCATGGCCCATTGGCAAAGACTGTCATTTACTTAAACCAAAGAAAGTAATCTATTTTAAAAAAAATAAATATTATCATTACACTCTAAAGATTGATCAATTGTCCTCATTGCATTACCCCTACTATAGTAGTATGGTAAGATTTTTTCAAGGTGCTTGCTAATTTGGAGGGTTTTAGTGGTGTTACAAAGGAGTTTCATAATTCATGTAAATTACTCTAAAACATATGGTTTTTCATCACTAACTAGCCCAATATTTCCATCATAAAAATAATATGAAATATTAATTTATGTGATAACTATTAAATCCTAGGCTATTGTTTCATTTCATTAAAATGACACTTTAAGTACAAAAAACAACAACATAAATACTTGGTCTGCCATTTCGTATAGACACCAAGAAAATAGTTGAAATTGATTATTAATTGCCAAGGTAGAATAACCCGAAATACATAGATTTAATTAATTATAGCATGAGAAAAAAAATATACCAATAACTCTCAAAATAGGTTTGTTGGAAAGGATTTAAGAACTCTCATGCAAATGAAATTGATAGATCCAAAGCTCAAGATCATTATAAACAAGTGAAACATAGACTATTCAAATGGTGTTTAATATTCAATTCCCATAATCATATTGCTTTTAATCATATAGACATAAGAGCTCCCTAAATTGGAAAAGGGCACTATAACTACTTTGTTGAATTTGGACATCCTCATACACCATACATTTTGAACATTTTTTTAGACCTTCATGCTCACCATTCACTAAAAGAGAAGAATCAGACTATGTTTTGTGGGGGGCCTCTTCCACAATTGTTTCAAGCTTGCCTTTCAGTATTTCCTCTATTGTTTTATAAGAATTTGTCTTCATGACATATCTACTCCAGCAAGGAGTGAGCCTAACAAGCTACTCTCTTTCTTTTTGGCCATTTATTCTTTAAATTATAGAACTCTTTTGAATCAGTTGAATATCAGCTAGGTTGGGTTAATTCTTACTGCTAATCAGCTATGCTGGGTTGATTCTATAATTTGTAGAATGAATTTTCCTTTATTTTATTTTGACCTTTATATGTGTTCCCATCATGAACTGGTCAAGGATGAACATTTCTAACCATTGAAGAGATAACCCCCTTCTTGATCATAAAAGGAATCAATGGTTAGTGACTTTCTATGAATATGTTTTGTTCTTAATTAGTTGAGGGTCCCCCATTGTTGTCTTATTTGAAATTATACTACCATAGTTGAGAACTATTTCTAGCATTCTCTTTGAGAAAAAAAGGGTGTTGACTCCATTACAACTTTGATCTTTGACTTGGTGCAAGAATCAAGCCGTTCACTCACTCCATCATGGTGAGGTTGAAAAAAACTTAAATGGTCCATATAAAGGAGAGATGGTAAATCAGAATTATTTAAAAGAAATAATATCTAAGGGTTCCCTGGTCAAATCTAGAAAGATTCGTAGACTATCAGTATTATGTTTGTATGCATAAAAAACATGTTTCAAACAATTGTTTATTAAGAGTTATAATGTAGATAAGTTTAGGACTCACTATCACTTGGTTAGTTTTTACAAAGTAGCTATAGTCACAATGTATGAATATTGTGTCAAAACAACTTCAACTAGTTAAGACAAATAAGACCAATCAAGGATTATATTCAACAATTCCATAACCTATTCTTTTAAATAGAGATAGTTGTAAAGGACTTGATGATTTGTGGTGGGTACACAAAGTACATTCAACATAAGTTACATATAATTATTTTGAATCTATAAGTAATTCTTTTGTCTTAGCACATATGGCAAAGTAGTATATTTTGGAGGAGATTTTCAAAGCATTCCATAAAACTAATAAATTAGACTCCTTAACAAGTTAAATAAAAATGGGTAAGGGTCGGGTGAGGAAGAATGTGATGAAGAAGAATAGAGTTTGATAACAATATGTGTGAGGAATCAAGATTTGAACAATGTTATCATGAGAGGACCAAGAGAGCTTCATGTAAGTGGTTAGTTATGATTGATTATCATCTACATTGAAGATGATGACCATGATTTAATGTGAAACTCTTGAATCCATAAATGAAATTTTGGCATGATGCATTGGAATTTTAATTTTTGAGAATCTCTCTTGAATCAAGAAGAAAATTTAGATCACTCTTAGTGGGAGTTTCAACAATAATGTGTATCTATCATTCTTCATATATATTCTTTTAATATTGAATAGATATATTCTATATCCTAAATTACTTATCTGGTATTTACATATAATAGCTACTTGTGAGATATTTTTTATTAGAGATTATTTATGTGTATATAAATTAGCTTAATCCAAAAAATCATCTCACATATTTTGATGCACTAGGTAAAGCCTCTAATATAAAGGCAAGGAGAGTATCTATAAGCCAATCTCTTCGGTGTTTAGCAATAGTGCCTAATTTATTCTAAACATCTTCCATTTGTTGTTTGAGCTCCAAGTTAAACTATCGAATATCACAATAAGTGTTTGCAAGGTTGACAACCATTAAAGGAAGATGGATAGAAGTTTTGTTGATTGCAATTACAAGAGGTAAAATTTTGTTGGAGAACATAGTAGCACATCTTTGCTTCCAGATAAAGAGAAGGACACTCTGATGGCAGGACTCTGAAATTGCATTACGGGAGGTTTCGATTCCTATTAAAGCAGATTTCGAGGTAAGCCTCATTGGGTAGGTAGTTGGTATTGATTGGGTTATGGATTGTCATCGTGTCTTGGAGTGCAATCATTACCAGAATGAATGTTTGCTAGATTCTTTTTTCACGCAAAATGATCAATATAATGGGACTGGTTGAATGGAGAGAAGGTGGTTGCGAAACATAATATCAGCCTTCATAGATATGTCGTAACATAAAGACACTCTCAAAGATTTAATATGTCCAATATCTTGATAAAGAGAGATTCGAGATGAGAATTTCATCTAATCTCTCATACTTCCAAATGCACAAATCCAAAAACTACAAAGCTGGCCATATACAATTGTAATTATCATCACCTTTATTTTAATAGTAGTTTATCCATAATTTTAAGTTATCCAGACATGTTTTGTGGGTATTCTAGTAGATGGCCAGCACACCAACAGAATTTAGAAATAACATTTCTTTTTCTTTTTCATGAAAGATCATAGAGTCTGATTCAAAAATGTCGAAATTAAAAATATATATAGTTTTTACACAAAAGCTGATGTAATAATACCATCATTTTAGAAAGATGGTTTGTTTATCTCTTCATGAAACAAAGCTAGACTTGGCAAATTAAATTTTTGGAGGAAAGACAAATTGCAGAAAGAATGGACCAAGGAGTTTTTGTTGCCCATGTGCACCAAAGTTGCCAATTATTTCTATGGTTATTTGGGTATGTGATTCTTTAGTTTTTCATTCCTGAAGTCTCTCTTCTCAGTCTTTTCAAGTGCACTGGATGCATTATGAAACTTAGATTAGATAAATCACATTATGGAAACCGTTGTCCAGCCCTCAGGATGTATTATAACATTAATGGTTAGATGCTATGAGGATCGTTTACAGTTTGTTCATTATATCATCATTTCAAATGATTTTCACAATAGTTTTTATTGATGAGAAGTCAAAATTTCAGTTATGTAGCATCCAACCATCAATATTAATCTTAATTGACTGAAGCTTAGAATTATGTAAAGTTAGATAAAATATACAGACCAGCTTTTTTTTTTTCGTTTCAGAAGTTGAAGATGTTTATGGAGCCTTCTTGATAATCAATAAACTAAATCAATTGAGTAGGAAGCTAATTGAAAGAAGAATTTGATTGGTTTTGTTGTGTCCTTCATATCTAAAGTACATAGAATATGGTTCCAAGTCAGAAAATGAGATTGAGTAGAAGCTTTAGATTTCCAAATAGCACCACATAGCTTAAACCATGCATTAGCCAAAAAGAAGCATTTCTACTGTGTTCAATCTCTCATTTATCTTGAATGACTAGAGAAATTTTCCAATACACTATTCTAATCGGGAAATGTTCAATACTGCAACCAGTGGATCATCGCCAATCTCTAAAGAATTTACACCTCAAATTTGTAGGTGCAGTTATTTGCAAACAAATTTAGAAGTATTTACAGTTTATGAAGGTAAGAAATCAATGTTTCACATTCCGACGTCACATTTGTATTAGAGAAGTATATGAGAATTTTTTATTGTCAAATAATCAATCAAAGAGTGTGGTACATGTTATATAGTTGAAGAGACCTCATGTAATATAAAGGCAAGGAGAGTATCTATAAGCTAATCCAAACACCATAGACCAAAAAAAGCTACAAAAACCTTGAAATATTGATTAGAAGTGTATACAGTACTTCTGATCGTATGAAGTGAAGACAATGCCTAATGTGATATACATTCACACAATGCCCATGGTTTTAGCAGATTCTCAAACATGAAGGCCACCCACCTGACTTTTATGAGCTAATTTATTCATCAGACGAACATAAGAGTTCCCTAAATTGGAAATAGGTGTCACAGCAACTGTTGATTTTGGACATCCTTATAAGCCACCCACTTCGAGGACTTTTATGAAGCTTCACCATTGTCTTCATTAAAACAAAAGAAGAATTGGCTTGTGGTGTGAGGCAAGGCTCTTCTTCCACAATTGTTTCAAGCTTGCCTTTTAGTATTTCTTCTACTGTTCTGTAAGAATCTGTCTTCATGGCTTGTCGTCTTAAGTAAGAATTGAGCCTTAACAGGCTTCTTTGCTTCTTTCTGGTCATTTATTCTTTAAATTACATAGCTCTTTTGAAATTATTCAATGTTGGTAGTGCTTGTGTAATTCTTTCTGCAAATACTCTTTCCAATTGTTATTGGGAATACAAAAGTGACACTATTGGGCTTTCACTGTTGGCAGGGCTGAGGTGATTCTCTCTCTGACCCCCACATCTGATCTGTATATCTCCTATTGAAGAACACATGCAACCAATATTTGAATATTAATAAGTATGGCTTAAGTTTTAAGCTTGAGCTGTCACTGATAAAGGATTTCTAGCATAGTCTAGAACTTTGAACCAGAGGGATGGTTTTTAAGCCTTGAATATCTCAGATCAGATAGAACAACATCTTCAGTAGCTACAAACTAAATTGGAGCATACATGGATGGTAAGATCAATTATTTAGAAAACACATCTTCAGTAACTGCAAACTAAATCGGAGTATACATGGATGGAAAGATCAATCTATTAGAATGTAGCTAAGGACTCTATGTTATAGAGTATATCATATTCTTGTTGTATACATCTCAAACCCACTTTCAAATTGGGCAAGCACACTTACTAGCACTCATTGCAAGCCACATTTCCTTGCTTGGAGTTACTATTCTAACTTAAATGCTCGTTATTTTAGTTGGACCAGCTAAATACAAACATAAAACCTCCATATATATATCATCTATACTCCAGAGTGTAGATAGTTGTATCCAGGAATGAAGGTTTTTTATAAAATTTGCAGTATGAAGATTTATTAGAAATCAAATTAGGGCTTTCTAGAAATTCTCCCGAAATCAAATTAGGATTTTCCACAAATTTTGCAGTAATGTTTTGGATAGGCAATGTCAGAATGGGAAAAGGCATAGACAGAGCAAGCAAGAGAAACTGAATGTGCAGAAACTTTAATAACAGTAGCCAAAACCAAGTTAAAAGTTATCAGCACACACTTACCCACCACTTAGCTCTGCACGTTTGGTATTATATTTTTGGCGTGTTGCCTGGAACAATAAAACACGGAAACATTTAAATCTTTCGCAGAAATCACATAGACCAAGTCACAGATGTTCATGTCACCCAACACTTACAGCAGCATGCTATTGACAATATGATCCTCGAGATTTGCAGAGTTGGCAACGAAAAGGAGCTGAAATTAAATATTTAAAAGTCCCTTAACATAATTGTCTCAAACTATATAATACAAATCTTCTTGCTCCACAAGATTTTTGCGGTTTGCATTATTAAAATGTGCTTGACTGATAAAATGATGATTTTATAAGAGACAAATAAATAGGAAATGCGAACACAGTCCTTTCTTATTATGGTATTCACTCTGTTTTCTTCACAGATTGCACATCATGGGAACTAGTCATAGAGCAATGGATTATGACTACCCAAGCTAGCCAGAGAGGCACGAAAATTGATAGGGGTTTGAATGGAGTCCAACAACCAAAGGGGTTTTTGGGGTTTCAAGAAATTCTCTAGTGATGTTTTGGATAGGCAATGTCGAAATGGGAAAAGGCATAGACAGAGAGCAAGCAAAAGAAACTGAATGTACAGGGGAGATTCATTGTGAAGCAGGGTACAATAGTGGTGGTCATATCATATTGATCCATGACATATATTAAAAAACGAGTACAAGTAAAATGATATGAAAGAGTACGAGGATGACTGCTGAGCTGAAAACTGGAGCCCGATAAATTATCAAAACCCTGATAAATCACACCAACATGTCACAACTGGCACTTTTTTGTTTCACCTGTCAAAAGAAAATCTTAATTTGAATCGTTTGTTTTCCATGACAGATCACTTTGAAAAACAACCCAGACTACATACCTATGAAACAATTCTACATGACTAATTATCAATTGCACAGGACCATTATGTGAAGGAGCCCGACCCTCAATGTGATAGGGGAAAGGACTCAATAGTTGAGCGCAGTCCAATTCTTGTGATAGAAGTTGTTGATTTAATACCCCAATGCTTGTTGATTTAATGTCCAACCTTTGTATAACATTGCATCAATAGTTGTATGATAAGTACCAATAATTGAATGGAATATACTATTTGTTGTGAAAAGTAACCAATCATGTGATGCCACATCAGCTGCACAAGTATTGGGGCCCTTTTGCACATCTATTGGTCTCACTTTTGGGGCGGGCTGTTTTGGACACCTTAGCAAAAAGCATGCTGATGTGGCATCATATTTGATGATGTGGCCCTGAAACCTTAGTTATAAGCAAGGGACTTGCCAAGTAAGCTGCTGTAAAAAAATCGGAGTGATTTGAAATTTCCACGTAGGATTTTGAGAAACGCGAAGTTAGGGTGACCAACTACTGGGTCATTTCCCCTAATTATCACACTCTTGCTAAAATAATTGGCAGATAAACAATTAACGAAAACAAGCAAAAAATCATTTCCCGCCATTCCAATATACATGTTACTTTTGTCTTAAAATTTTTTTTAAGACAATCAAAATAGTATTAATTTTTAATTTAAATAATGAAAATAATAATTTAAATGTTTAAGGTGAAATATAAATTTCATCTAAAAAAACGTCTTAAACTGCCCTCTTATTAGTATCCAAGGACCTTAAATATTTACATAGATAACCTATCGATTCGCTATAGACTTCAACTTGTTTTTTTTTCATTTTTGAAAAAAGATATTTATTTTGGTTACACTTTCCTTACCTTTAGTTTGGGACTTGTTTAGGACCTCCATGATGCAAAGACAACCATCAAACCTAATGCCACAGTAGTGTAGAATCATTTACTCCACTTTCTCTATAGTTTTGATAAGCTATGATTGAAAGAGACATCTAAGAGGAAGCCTACAAATTACAAAAGCTAATGGAAGCTAACTGTGCAGGGGACTTATGAGGAGGATCCTTATGAACCCCTATCTCTACTAATAAGTGAGGTGAGAGGGAGAACACAAGACAAATATTACTATTGTTATTATACATGGGTTTCACCACAAATCGACATATCAGAATATAGCCTGAATGCGTATAATTTTAAAGGTGTTAATTTCTAATAGTGCCATGTAGTACCTAATGTGTGAGGTGTCGATAAATTTTTAATTATTTTTCATTTTTTTGACAATTATTCAAAAATAGATTTAAATTTATCTTTTAAAACATCTTTTCCTTCTACATGTTGTTCCATGAATTATCCCACATTAGTAGCATTTTAGATGTCAAGACATTACAACAAACATTCTTTAAAAAATCATCTTTTTGGGGTTTCCATCATTTGGCATTTTCCTTTCACCTATTTGTTGTTTTATTTCATTTATCTGCACTCAAATGATTTATAGGAAAAAGTCAAATTCAAGTAGAGATATTTATGAGATTAATTTTATGTTTATTTATTATTTTAATTTATTTTTTTGGCACATGCACATGATGGTAGAATTCTTGTCAACAAAAACAAGTTATCTCTCAAAAAAGTTCTCTCTACTTACATAGAAAGCATGCTCATGTTTACAAAAGTGCTAGGGACTAGTGGGTTGCATTCTATTTGTTGGTGATTATAAAGAATAATATCTTCCAAATAAAAACTTGACTTAAACCAAACCTTTGATGAACAACAATAACCTGAGAAAATTTCATCATTAGAATTTCACCATAGGCATGAGCCAAGACCATAGTTGCTAAGATCTCTCCAACTTTCCATACTCCAAGGACTTATATTGTTGTTATTACAAATATTAATGCTACCAATTTTTTCCTAGTTGAAAGCTTATATTGTTATTTCATTGCTCTTATAGATTTTTAGCAATTGTAGACCTTTTGTCAAATTTATTAAAGTTTTATATAAATTACAATCAATGTAAACATTGCACCTCCTTTGATAGAAATGATAGTATACTAGCATACATATATTTTAAAAAATCTATGTAAAATATGTTGAGAGATATCAAATTTAAAAAATATTAGCATTTGTTGGTGTAAATGATTATTCATCATGGATATTATTACACTTTACTTAAGTTTAAACTTAGGTACATGCATTTAATAGTAGTTTGGGTATGAGACACTTGGGTGTTTGTGCCACATTGGGATAGTGTGTGTAGGAGAGTTTCCACCTTTTATGGTGTTGATCTTGTTGTTACACTCCACATTCAGTGGGTGATCCACCTTATGTGGAATATTATATTATTTCTCCTACCTACCCACACCTATTTCCTACCTACCCTTGTTTCTTATTGAGCCACAATTCATGTTTGTGTGCTCACATATCCCTAGCCTTGCCTATATAAATAGACTCATCTACATTGTTTGTACGGACAATCAATCTATATCTTATAATGATCTAGTTGATCATCTTTTGCATCTTGATAGAATACGGTTTATTCCTATCATATATTTTGTCTCTCTTATTTGTGCTTTCCATTGCCTCTTGATCTTGGCAAAATATCACATGGTATTAGAGCCATTAGAGTGCCATTAGTTTGCCAATTGAAAGAAAATTGGGGTTTTGCATTTTGGAGCTTTCTATTGCAGATTATTATTGGAGCTTGTTGGGTCAGATCTGAGGTCACCATTGGATTGAGGGGGTTCAAGCAATTAAGAATTTCCTTTTATTTCATCCAAATCCGACATCTAATGCCAAATCTAGAGCCATTTGAAGGTGGAGGGTGGTGACTTGTCCCAAAACCAATATGCAATTATGGAGTATTTTTTGTTAAATCTGGCATCGCCATTGCGCTCAGAAGGCCCAAAAACCCCAAGATCGACTGTCAATTTGTCAAAATCGGCCTCCATTACCCCGAGTTGAAAAAATCTCCCCTCCTAGCCCGTCGTACAGACTTGCAGGTACAGGTCTGAAAATATTTTTTTGTTTTTTTTGTTTTTATTAATTTTCGGAAAATTTTAAAAAAAATTAATTGCTAAAGGGGGGTGTTTTTCATTTTTTCTAGGGGAAAAAAATATTTTTGGGGGCCTTTTTTGGCCCACAGGCCACCTACGAGTACTGCAGGGTACCTGTGGGTACCGTAGGCCACCTGCGGCTCCGCAGGCACTGCGGGTAACCGTAGGGTAACCTGCGGCCCCGCAAGTTTACCTGCGGTGGTCCCGCAGTACACTGCGGGCCCCTCCCCGCATGGGGGGGGAGGTAATCATTAATTTTATTTTTTTAATTTTTTTTGTTTGTTTTTTTTAATAAATTAAAAAAAATTCATTTTTTCTTATTTGTTTAAAATAAGTTTTTTTAATAATAAAAAAAAATAAAGTTTTTTTCTCTTTAATAAATTTTTATTAAATTTTTTTTATTTCATTTTTTTTTTTTAAATGACGCCTTTTTTGTTTATTTTTCTTTATTTTTTAATAATAAATTTTTTTTTTGCATGGGCATAATAAATTGTTTTTTCTAGATTTTAAAAAAAATCTTTTAAAAACACAAACATCATTTAATAAGTCAAATTGGGAACATTTTTTTTCTTGTCACTTCATACATGTCTTGCAGTGCTTCCAACCGGCAGTCAAGGGGGGGGGGGGGGGTTGATTTGCTCCTTTATATCTCTTGGCCTCATCTCAATCAGAGGCATCTTTTTCTGTAGTATTCTACAGGGCTTCTTGGTGGCATCATCTTCATGTTTCCAGATTTGCACTATCATGTTGTATGCTCTTGCATGAACAATGTTGTACTCGCACTATCATAAAGTGCCACACCTCTTTGTATCTTGTCATTGTTGACTATTTGATGTAATCCTCTTGTACATGTAGATTAGGCGTATCTTGTGAGACTTGGTGCATGGCTCCAGTTGAGACTTAGATTGTACACATTTGTGCATGGCTCCCATGAGAATTGGATTGTACCAGTATTTCTGCTATTTCTGAGTATCCAAAAGATGCTCACAGCAGGGCCCGATCTTCATTTTGTTGCAACGAGTGATTCATCATCATCGACTTGGTACCTGGTTTTGTCACACTTTGACATTATTGGTCCAACATTGGCTCTCTTTCTTCCTTATGGGGAGGTATTTTGGTCATCATCATTGGACCATCTTTGCAAGAGATTCAACATTGAGGGGGGGCTTCATGGTTCTTCTTCTCTCTTATGGGGGAACACAGTTGTGTTCTTCTCATTCATCATTGAGAGCATTGTGTGCTTTCATCATCTCTCTTTTGGGGGAGGGTTTTTTTCCGTTGGGTTTTTCTCTCTTTCCTCACTTATGGGAGATTGCATTTGCATTTGTACATGGGTACCTAACATGGCCTCGTAGCCGGGACCCATCTTGCATTGCTTAGTTGCATTGTAGACTTTAGTGCATTCCCCTAAGTTGCACTTAAGGGGGGGTGTTGGTGTAAATAATTATTTATCATGGATATTATTACACTTTACTTAAGTTTACTTAGGTACATGCATTTAATAGTAGTTTGGGTACGAGACACTTGGGTGTTTGTGTCACATTGGGATAGTGTGTGTAGGAGAATTTTCACCTTTTATAGTGTTGATCTTGTTATTACACTCCACATTCAGTGGGTGATCCACCTTATGTGGAATATTATATTGTTTCTCCTACCTACCCACACCTATTTCCTACCTACCCTTGTTTCTTATTGAGTCACATGTCATGTTTGTGTGCTCACATATCCTTAGCCTTGCCTATATAAGAAGGGTCATCTACATTGTTTGTATGGGCAATCAATCTATATCTTGTAATGATCCAGTTCATCATATTTTGCATCTTGATAGAATACAGTTTATTCCTATCATATATTTTGTCTCTCTTATTTGTGCTTTCCATTGCCTCTTGATCTTGGCAAAATCTCACAACATTCATAAATAAGAACAAATCACAAGATTGACTATTAAAAATATCCATTTATAAAACCTTGAAAACTAAGAACACCAAAACATCAGGAGAATTCATTTAAAAAAATATTGGAGATCTAGAAGTATTTTAAATATGTGCTAAACTTTTAAACAATGTTAAAATATATCCATGTACAGTTTCACTAGACATGGCTCAATATGGAAAGTCTGACTCGTCTATTATTAAAATATGTGCTAATAAAATTTTAATCAAGAATTATAATATTATTAGATTAGTTTATATTATATATAATTATTTTTTAATATAGTATAATTATCAAAAATAGTTGTTGTTTTAGCTTCCTATAGTTGTAAATCCAAATTGTTAATGTTTCATTGGCAGACAATATCCTTTTCACATTTATCATCCTCTTTTTTAAAGCACATACTTATCTTCTATAGTATACAAGAATGGAAAAGACCACAAAAATCACTACAACAATCCATTAAAACAAGAGGAAAAAATACAATTAAATCATGTTTCTCAAAACGGAAAAGTAATTGAAACTAAAAAGAAAATCTACATAAAATGCGTCAAGAAATATCTTTTTTCGAGATGGTGTATATATCGTTCATTGATAGAAAATATACAAATAGAAAATAAAATTTTAATTTATAACCAATGAGTCTCCTCCTGAAAACATCAATACACAAAAAAAAAATCCCAACAATTACATTACTTGAAAATATTAAAGACAATATAGAAACAAAAGACAACATCTCAATATCTTTAGTCGAAGTTTTACTTTTGTTAGGTTCATAAATTGATACTTACGAAGCTTTTCATTACATAAAGAACTCACTTCTTCCATTAGTGTTTGTAAAGTAATCATGTGCATCAATGAAAATACCCAATCTTTGATCCTACCAAAGCGAAATAGACAATCTTACCTTTGTGGATCTGATTTGAAGGTATTCACAATGGGCTGATGAAGCTCAATAGTGGTAGGCACAATATATGGCCCACTACAACAATAAACAAGGCCTATTCAAAATTTAAGTTTCGATCTATGGATGAACCATATGAGATCTCTTTGATTTCCACACATACAAAACTCAAAATTAATGTCTCAATTAAATATAAAAGATAGCTATATTTATATTCTTTAGTTTACTTAGCAATCATACACCATCCTCTTTTGGTGAACTTAAACACAAACGAAAAATTCCTATATTTTGGATGGCAATGAATTTCATTTGCTACTTCATATTTACATTTTTGTTTGCCTCCAACAACATAAATAAATAAGGAAAATGAAAAGTGCAATTCTAACACTGATAGGAGAACAAAGTTTTATTTCAATAGCAACAACAAATCAAAAGCTAATATTTTTCTAGATTGAATTCAAGGACGAGAGAAATTTTGCCTATTCTCTACACAAAAGAAAGGAAAAAAAGAGAAAACAATAAACCAAAATAATGACTTAGAGAAGAGCTTGATAGTGCCTCTGTTGGGCATTTTTTTGAGTTTCTCCAAGATGTCAATTGCAAGCAAATGGAATAGCTCTCTTTCTCAATTAGATCATTTTTTTATAAAAAACCTCAAATTTTGGGCAAGTGAGAAATTATGGAATACCGACAAAAATGGAAGTATCGTCCCAAAAATGAGATATAAAGTGTATCTTCTACAATATCTTCAATCTAAGTTGCACAATTAATGTGTATGATCATGTAATTTGAATCTTTAGGGGAGTGCAAACTTTCTGGTTGAACAACAGTCCCACTTACAATACCAAAGATGAACATGTAGCCAATACGCCAAGGTGGCACAAACTCATCGCACCCCAATCATAAATGCATCATACACTACAATCTAAGGATCTCACCTTGAAATTACTTCTTATTTTTAAATAGTCAAGCCTATGTCTTTCTTTTCAATATGCCAGCAACTCTATACTCAAAAACACCTCCTTCTTGGTGTGACCTTTTCACACATTGCCCCATTGAAAATGAGGACCCCCTTCTTTTTAGGCCCCTTCGATCTTTTGCCTTTTCTTTTTGGGTCTTCTCACAATAGTCTCTCTAGTCTCTTTGCTTTGCAGGTGTTTGGGGGATTGAATTGATTGAGTCTTTTTTTCATTTGAGTGAATTTGATGAAGTCTAGGGCCTGTTTTGTCAATTTTAGGGTTTCTACCTTTAGTCCTAGATTTTAGGGGTTTATGTTAGGGTTTTGGAAAAACTGAACATATCGTTGGAATCAGGACCCCTCAAGGAACCTCCCAATAAAATTTGAGTGAAAATGGAGCAACTTTCTATTTTTAGAAAGTTCTTATTTTTTAGGGATTCTACTGAGCCCCAGAATGTCTTCATTTGGCCAAAAATAAAACTTACTATTTTTAGTAATTTCTATTTTTAGTAATTTCTATTTTTAGTAAGTTTCTATTTTTAGTAATTGCTTTCCTAACCTGCTTTGTCCAAACCCTGACATTTTGAAACACTTACTAATTGGGAAAATCTATTTTGGCAGGTTCATCCCTGAAGACGTTGAAGACTGAACATTCCTGAAAATCATTCTAAATCTGGAAGAGTCAGAAGGTAGACAAGTTGGATAAAAAAAAATGGTTAAGTATAGAACTCCTATTCTAGAAGTGGAAAGCATGCAAAATCATCTAATTTTGGAAATCACACCAAGTCCACATATGGTAGCCTGATCAATAAGAAGCTCAGAAATTCATCTGTTCATGAAGAATCCAAGACAAGCGAAATTCCTTCACTCATGCCAAATTGCAATCATCTGACCAGACTAGTCGAGTGAGGCCCGGAGGAAGGCAACTATATTGGAGAAAATCAGAACTTCGGTAGAGATGGAAAGATAAGAAATCAAAGAATTCCTTCCTTAGTCAAAATTGTGCCCAAGCACTACGAAGGGCGCCAAATTGGGGAGTGCAAGGAATCCATGGAAAAGTTGAAATTCCGTGGCCAAGTCAAAATGGCACCTAAGGATGATGGACGGCACAAAACCAAGGGAAGCAAGGAAAAAATAAAAATTTGCTAAATTCCTCCTCACCATCGAAAATCTACCCCAAGCCAGAGAAGGGTGCCAAAATGGACTCTCCAGGGAGAGGTGGAAAAAGTATGAATTCCATGCCTTAGTGAAAAATCCGCCCATGCACAGGAAAGGATGCCAATTCAAGGGAGATAAGAAAAAGATTGCAAAACAAGTGAATTCCTCCTTCAAGACAAAATTCCGCCCTAGGAGGTCAAATGGCGCCAAAACTCAATTGTAATGGAAGGAGGGAAGAATTGTGAATTCCTTGGCCATGGTGAAAATCCGCCCCACCATCTAGGAGGGCGACAAATTTGAGGGGTAAAGGAAGGATACATAACATAATGGAATTCCTTCTCCAGGTGAAATTTATGCCCTAAGACATGGAAGGGCGCCAAAATGTAGTATGCTTGGAAGGAAGGAAAAATAGTCAATTCTTCCACCTAAGGGAAATTATGTCCAACACTCATGTAGGGTGCCAAAGGGAGGTGGTGAAGGAAAAGATAAAAAATTGCAAAATTCCTCCTTCATGGATAAATAATGCTCAAGGAAGGATTAAGGTGTCAAAGAAGGAGCATCAAGGAAAGTCCAAGATGGAAGGAATTCCATCACAAGGGAGAAATGTCGCCTAAGAATTATGGAGGGCACCAAAGTGGAGTGATCAGGGAAGAATTGAAAGAATCACAAATTCTTCCACCTATGTAACAATCTGCCCATGAGTGAGTCAAGGTGCCAAATGGACATAGGAATGGAAAATATGAAAACAGGATGAATTCCTTGCCTTATGAGGAATTGCGCCCTATGGAAGATTCAAACTTTAAAACTCCATTGTCACGGAGAATCAAAGAAAACCATGATATAATGAAATCTACAAAGATGAGCTTCAAAACGACTAAGGCATGGAAGAAGTGTAAAATAATGAAATTCCACCATGCAAAGTGAATTCCACACCCAAGTTCAGGATGAAGGTTTTATGAGGCAAAGGGGAACTTGGAGGTCAGAAATGGAATGAAAAAGCAAAAACAAACCCCTCGGTTCAAATTTGAAAAAATCCATTTTCAGGGCTCAAATGACATCCAAATTTAGAAAATTTTGAAGATATGGATTCATGAGAGAATTCTCTCTCTCATGGACCAAAATCCTAAAATTGTGGAAATTCCTAAAAAATAGGAGATGGTAGAAAATTGTTGAAAAGCTCCTCCAGAGAAAGGAAAGTTCGAGAAACTTGAAGAAAATTCTTCATCGATCAAATTCTTCTCTCCTGAAGTTTTCTCTCTCCAAGGTTTTCTCGCCAAATGGCAGTCGAGTCAACGGACGTTGAATTAATGAAGCATCTATTTGCATGCAGCCATCACATTTATGGCATTATGGCATATTCCTTATACATACAGTCGTCATATTCAGGAGACGATGGTGCATTTACATATGGCATCATGGGCAATTTTTGCATGAGGGTACATTCATTTCATAGTGGGCAATTTTTGAATGTAATTAATTGTAATGGGATGGAATTAATTGTATATGGGCTTAGTGGGCATTAATAGTTGATTCCCACCTTGTTGCATCTTGAGTGGGGAATCTTCTAGGATGAAACCCTAATCAGGATTTTGCATGTAGCCATAGCTTGAATCCTATATAAAGGGGTGACCCCCCTCATTTGGAAGGAGGAGAGATTATTGTCTGGGATTGTTGCTAAGGATTTTTGAAGTAGCCAACTTAATACATTGTTCGACTTTGATGGTGTATTCTTTTCTATTTTAGCAATCTGCATGGTCTTGCTCTCTTCATAGATTAGATTTGCTTTCATGTTGTTAGAAGAACTGGATTTGATAGGATTACTTGTTGCAAAGTCTGAGCTCATACTTTTGGTGTGCAACTGATTGTAGCATACTGTGCAAAGTTATACTGAGCCTTTGTTATGTGTGTATGCTTAACTTTGATTATTAGTCAAGATTGTTCAATTTGATGGTCCACATTGGTGATCTGAAAAACCTCTACACACCCTTTGAAAATTGCATCACCTTCGCGTAGTTGTGATCTGCTAGTAAAGCGAATCGTGGTTTGATTTTGCATGAGTGATCTTGTCTCTTGTTCTTAGGATTAGATTAGACTCAATATAGTTCTCTCTACCCTATTCTCATTTACTTTCAACATATTTCGAAAATCCAAAAATCCAAAAAATAGGGCTTTCATTGCAAATCATTCACATAGAAATCCTTGAACTTGCATGAGTTTGTTATCCTCTTCAAGTGAATACGTAAGGCCCCTTGGGTTAGCAACAAACCCATGCAATCAATTGAGTCACATCCACGCATTGAAGGAACCTTGGAGTTAGTCGTTTGAACTTTTTGTGCAATCTTAGCATATAGACTAATTTTGATCAAGAGAGAGTAAGGCGACCATTGGTATCTTTATTTTGTGTTAGATGTCATCATAAAAAACATATCAACACTTCCTAGATTGAGGAGAACATTAACATTCAAGCTTACAAATTCAAACAAATCTAGCCAATCGGTTATAATTTCTTGGAATCCAAGGTATTTTCCACAATACTCAAATGCCACTGCCCCAATTTGCAATATAAAGAGAACCCACCACCATCAATTCTACACCAAATAAATAAAGAAATACATTTTATTTTAGTGCCCCACATAATAACCATAGGCTCCAACAAAATTATATCCATTCACGATAAAATGATGGAATACCTGAAAAAATGGGATCATGGCTTGATAAAACCACGATCTCAGTTGGTGTCCTACTACCTTGCTTGACACTTCCTATGAAATCATAGATAAAGATTTAGAAACAAAGATAAAACCTGTAGTGAAAGAAATAGTCAGACCATAACAAATAGGGCTCCTTGGTGGAAGATTCATTCTTGATAATCTTATGTTGGTTTGAGAGACTAGTGAGTGGGCTCAACAATCTAGCCAAAATGCTCTGTTGTTAAGCTTGATTTTGATAAAGCTTACATGGTATGCGATGGAAGTTTATTCTTATAATGCTAGAGTGGCTGGGCTTTGGTTCCAAATTGTGTAAACATGTGCAAATTCTATTTCAAGATGCCAATGACCAGTTGGTAACCAATAATTCATTGTTTGATTATTTCCCTCTTGAGCACTCTATTAGGCGAGTCTGCCTTTAAGCACCATTTATCTATGTTCTAGTTGCAAATGCACTTGGCTATCTATTGCAAACCTATAGACAAATGAACTTCATTAATGGTATTTCCATTCCCAATAATATGGTTGTTCTTAGCTCTCATTTTGTTGATGGCAGCATGCTCTTTCTCAAAAATTTAGACTAAGAAATCAACAATATCCTTGAGGTCTTAAACTTATACTACTCAGTGTCAAGGTCTATGGTTTCTCATTCAAAGACATTTTTTTCTGATACAGTCTAATCTTGTGCCTTAATGGATCCCTAAAGAATGGAAACATATTAAGCATGGTCAAATTGTTCGATATTTGGGTATTCCTTTTGGTTTGGGTGTCCCTCTTTCTAAAATGTGGAGTTGGTTTATTACTAAGCTAAAGAACAAACTTTGAAATCTGGATGATAAATTTTTGTCATTAGCTGGCAAAGTTCAAGTAGTGAATCATATTTTCATTGCTTCACATGTTTATTTTTCATCTTGTTGGATGCCTTCCAAGAAGGGATATGAGGACCTTATTAAAATCATTCGTCAATTTTTGTGGTCTAAATGGGATGAAAAAGTTTTAAGCCTACTTCTTGGCTCCATTGTATTCAACCTAAAGCCAAAAGCAATTTGGGTCTATAAGATCCTAGGACTCGAGGCATTTGTCTAGCTGCCAAATGGATGGTTAGGGTTGTTTCGAGAAAAGAACTGTGGAAATATTTGGTCTGGCATCGGGTTAATCTTGCTATTGTCCGAAATAAATGGTATGATGTGCGATGGGTTGATAATATTCTTCTTGCTCCATACTTTTGTTTGAGAGCATCCTTTCCCTTTAGTCCATCTAGAAAACATGGCAAACAATTTGCATTTTTTTAAATTGGAAAGACTATTCTTTGCAACACAAGCTCAACTTTGCCTCTTCTTCCATTTGGTGGAACAGGTTAATATAGTATCAAGAGCAACCCCTTGCTATTGCATTTCGTAGACATGTTTATTACTTTTTCGAGAAAGGAGTTTTTTGCTTTGGTGACATATGGGATTTTAATTCTTTCGATTGGTTCTCTTGGGACAAGACTAGAACTTGTATCCAACTAAACAACAATGCTAAAGGGGTTTTGATCTTTGTGATTTCTTTGGTGCCAATGGATCTTATTATGAAACACTACACCTCTTTACAGTGCAATTTTCTCAAGGATTGGTCGTGGCTTTCCAAGTTTCCATTTTATTGCTTTCCTCTTATAAAAATTTATTTAAGCCTCTTTCCAAGTATGACTTTAAATCCAAGATTGAATTAAAAATGGAGATGTAACCTTCATGAAAAGATATGGATGAGGTTGAGTAATCAAATATGGTCTCTAAGTGATGTTGATCCTCAAATGTTGGCTTGGAAGAGCCTACATTTCAAACTACCTATTGGGGATAGGTTGAAATGTATGATAGTTCAACCAATCAAGTGTCCATTTTGCCATCATAATGAGAGCCTTGAACATATATTTTGGGATTGTTCATTTACTAAAATGAAATGGAAGGTTATCAGTAGTTACTTCTCTGTTGTATTTTGAAATGGTTTGGGCTGAAAATCAGTTGTTTTGGGCCTTGGCATTCAAAATAATGTGGTGGCTACTACTATAAGACATTTGTTTTATTTAACATTTGGAAATGCAGGTGTATGGTAATTTTCTCTAATTAGTTGGTTCATCAAAAAACTGAAATGCTTAAGTTTTACTCAGACATCTTGTTTGAAATTGTCTCACTTTATTTTCAAAAGAGGAAGGGGCCTTCGAGGAGCAGTCAAAATCCAGAACTTTATTGGAAAAATGTAAACTTAAAATTCTCAAGCTACATAAAGAAAACATCTTCAGTTCCACTAAGTTGCAAAACTATTTTAAGTTCAGATTGTAAGTCAGTTCCACTCAGTTGAAAAAATACTTTAAATTCATATTATAAGAAGCTTCTATTCAAAAGTTGGTCTATGTTAGAAGTCTGATGTTTAAGTCTAATTTGTAATGGGATTTTGTGTTTCAAGTTCTGGTCTTTATTAAGGGTCTGTAGCACCTTTTCTTGCTGTTGTTCACTTGTTTCTGCTGATGTTATGTTTGTCATTTACTGCAATTGTGGTCAGTTCTTATACTGCCTTCCTAATTTTTTTATTTTGCACAATTTCAATAAATAAATAAAATGGATCATAAATAATCCCCTGTTTGGGTTGTCACAGCGGCGAGCAGGTGAACACGTGCATTTCGATTTTCCTCCAGCTTATTTCTTGCCTAGTTTCTCCTTCCCTTTCTATTCATCGAATCGTCAGACAGCTCCAAGAAATCCTCCTTTTCTGAATCTGCAGTCAAGAGAACGAAAAACTTCCAGAAAAGCTATGCATTTCGATTTAGCTCATGAAATCATTGCCCAACATTAATATGGCATGAACTGGTGTAAAGCAAGAATATGGTGTAGGAAATCGCAGGGGGTTTATCCTTCAAAAGCTCCGAGAGGCACAGGGGAGTGAAATTCACTGCTTACTTAACGGAGGGATTTACTTTGCACGGTGATTTCGTAAATGAAAAGAATGATTCCAGATCTCCCGCGCACTTTCGGATCCCGAGAGCTGCCATGTGAGCCTGTAAACACCCCTCATCAAAGTTCAACCAAAATCATCATTTTCACAGCAACATCTCATTCAAGAGTAAGAAATGTGGTTTCTCATTCTCTGCAATGCACGCCATGCGTAGAGACTCGTACGCACTGAGTCATGTTGAAGGAGCACATGTTTCCTAAGATTTATCAGTCCTTTTTTTTCATATTCTCTGTTTCTTGTCCGCACAGAACAGCAACCCGCCTTGGTTGTCTAATGCACCGCAATGAATTTGGACAGACCAAAATTTGCTATTTTAGCAGTGAGTTCCTCATTCAGAAATATGTTAGTTGACACATAGACAAACACATGAATTGCTCTCTTCCTCTACAGGCCATTTCCTTGTCACGCACTGACTGTTTCATTTTCCACTACCTGTCAGTTACTTGTCTGGCAAATACACGTCAATTTAAATAAGAAGATTTTATTTAAAGGTTGTTTCAATCAATATGCCAGTCTGTTCAGATTCAAAGACTGCCAAATACACGTCAATTAAAATATAAAAGGTTTTTACAAAGAGGATGTTTCAATAAATATGTCGCTCTGTTCAGATTCAAAGACTGCCAAATACACGTCAATATAAATTGGAAAAAGTTTTTATTGTTGAGGGATGTTTCAACAATTTGCCACTGTTAATAACAAAAAGAAGGTTAGGATTACAACTATAAAGAAACTTTCCAATCAGCGTATGCTGATTGACACAAATTGTATGTCCGCCCTGATGTTAACGGAACATCAAAAAAATGAGCCCAAGTCCCTCCCAATAAAAAGCTCCATTTATTCCATCGTTCGTCAATCTGATGTTCTGAATACATCTTGTCATTTGTTGCATCCTTCTTCACACAATCTGATGTTGTTCAATGCATGTCGCTCTTTAACACTGGTAGGTAATGCCCTCTATGAAATTTCTTATTCGCCAATCCATTTACTCCTGCTATTATTCTGCGCACCTTCACTTGAAAACTGTCTTCCTCCCATCATGCAAACTACACTTTACCCACAGATATTTTTGTGCTCCTCCATTACCACAACACCAAGTGCCAAAAGAACAACGCCCAGCCGCAAAAACACTAGTTTCCCAATCGCAAACCAGTCAAATCCGTACACTCTGCAGAAATGGCAGGCTGAAGGAAGCCCTGAAAATTTTACAGGAAATGGATAACATCCCGGCGAACCCTGCAACGTATGCTTCTCTTCTGCAGGGTTGCGGAGACATGAAAGCGCTTGAAGAAGGTAAGAAAGTACATACCCACATAATCTCAAATGTAATTGAACAGAGTATTTTTTTAGAAACCAATTTAGTCACCATGTATGGAAAATGTGATAGTTTGTCTGGCGCTCGGGAGGTGTTTGATCGGATAAAAGAACCCAATGTATTTTCTTTGAATGCCATGATAAGAGGATATGCTGCACAGGAAAATAATGAAGCAGTCGTTAAAATTTATAAAAAAATGAGGTCCAGAGGGGTTGAGGCTGACGGGTTTACTTTTATGATTGTTCTGAAGGCCTGTTCAAATTTAGGAGTTTTGGAACTAGGCAAGGAAGTTCATGAAGATGCAGTTAGGCTTGGGTTGGAGGGTGATGTATTTGTGGGGAATGCAATTAGTGCCATGTACGCTAAATGTGGGAGTTTGGAAGATTCACGGCAAGTGTTTGACAAAATGCCTGAACGAGATGTGGTCTCCTGGAATGGGATGATAGCGAGTTATGCTCGTCAAAAGAATTTTGGTGATGCTTTGAGGCTGGCTAGGCAGATGGGAGCTGAAGGGTTAAAGCCTAATTCAGTGACGATGGTGAGCGTGCTTCCTGTGCTGGCTCAGATGGGAGCGCTTAGGGGTGGGAAAGAGGTCCATGGTAGTGTGATTAGAAATGGGTTTGAGGGGGATGGGCTTGTGAGAAACGGGCTGGTTAGCATGTATGCAAAATGTGGAAGCTTAGAAAATGCATGCATTGTATTTGACAAAATGCCTCAGAGAGATGTAGCTTCATGGAATGCTATGATTGCTGGTTATGCACAAAATGGACGCTTTGATGAAGCCTTGGAGATTTTCAAAGAGATGGTGCAGGTTGGTGTGAATGCCAATATGCTGACGATTGCAAGCATTCTTCCAGCATGTTCTTGTTTATCAGCTCTGCAGCGGGGTAGGGAAATACATGCATATGCAGTTAGGAGAGGTATTGAATTTAATGTTATTGTGGCAAGTGCTCTTATGGACATGTATGCCAACTGCAGGAGAGTGGAAGATGCAATTCAAGTTTTTAGGAAGATGCCTCAAAAGGATGTTGTAGCATGGAATGTGATGATTGCAGGTTATGTTCAAAATCAATATTTTAGTAAGGTATTGAAGCTTTTTTATGAAATGCTACAAGAAGATATTCGGCCTGATAGTTTCACCATTGTAAGTGTTCTCTCAGCATGTGCTCACTTGGTAGCACTACGACATGGCAAAGAAATCCATGATTACACAATCAGATATGAGTTTGAGTCGAATACAATTGTAGGGAGTGCCATTGTAGACATGTATGCCAAATGTGGAAGCGTGGAGGATGCATGGAAATGGTTTATGAAGTTACCTCAAAAGGATTTGATCTCATGGAATGCAATGATTATAGGTTATGGTATGCATGGGCATGGCAAGCAAGCCCTTACACTTTTCCACCAAATGCAAAATGATGGCATGGAGCCAGACCAAGTCACCTTTGCTGCCATTCTATCGGCATGCAGCCATGCAGGCCTAGTAGATGAAGGTCGCCAATACTTCAATCAAATTAGTCACAAATATTGCATGACTCCCACCATAGAGCACTATTCCTGCATGGCTGACCTCCTTGCCCGTGCTGGGCACATAGATGAAGCACATAATTTTATAAAAAATATGCCATTAGAGCCTAATCGTACTATATGGGGTACATTGTTAGGTGCTTGTAGAAATTATCGCAATGTAGAGCTAGGGGAACAGGTTGCAGAGCGACTTTTTGAGATCGAGCCAGAAAATGAAGGAAATTATGTTCTCCTATCAAACATTTATGCTGCAGCAGGCAGATGGGATGGTGTTCAAAGGGTGAGAAAAATGATGAAAGAGAAGGGTATTAGAAAGAACCCTGGATGTAGTTGGATTGAGTTCCAAAACAAGGTGCATGTGTTTCTTTCAGGAGACAAGCGTCACCCTCAAACTGAGAAAATTTATGCAGCATTAGATAACTTAACCGAACAGATGAAGAGGTTAGGATATGTGCCGGACACAAGTTTTGTACTGTATGATGTTGATGAATTGGAAAAGGAGCGTGCCATTTGTAGCCATAGTGAAAGGCTTGCCATTGTATTTGGCCTTATCAATACATGTAATGGGACATCTATTCGTGTTACCAAGAACCTTCGTGTTTGTGGTGATTGCCACATTGCCACCAAGTTTATGTCCAGGATTGCCAAGCGGGAAATTATTGTCAGGGACACTAACCGTTTTCATCATTTCAAGGAAGGATTGTGCTCATGTGGGGATTATTGGTGATGTTATTTCAATCAAGCAACAAGGTCATACATTTTTGCTGTTGGTGTTTCTTTATTTCTATCTCACTCAACGGAAAAAAAATATATTGGGAATAGTTCATTTATTGTTGATATTTGTTATTCATAACAGATCATGTTTTACTAAAGAGCTAACAAATTCTAGAATTTTTTTCTTGAAGGAACTGAAGGTGATAACTGTAGATTCCAAGGCGATGGAAAAAATCAAGTGCCATCTAGTATCATTTCGAGTATAATCTATAGCGTGTCTCTCTTTGATGTAAATTTGCGTTCTAGAGTTGGCCATGTTTTCCATGCAATTATGAACCTATAAATCCTGACAATCTCAGTGCCTCAATGGTCTTGGATCTGCAGTGCCATTTTTGTTTCAAGGGGCCCAGGGATGGAAAATGAGGATAGTTCTCACCTTTCTTTCACTGTTGATAATTTGAGGAATTTGTTGAAGAGGAAATAAAGTACAAGCTTGTCCTGTTGTTAAAGGCAAATGCAATTTTTGAAAATTGTCCAACCTAAAAGTCCAGTTTTACAGGGTTTTGTTTCAAAATGATTGATATGTTGCTACATGGCCCTTTGCCAAAGGTGGATATAATACCTTTACTTGACTGTTGATAGCTTGAGGAATCCGTTGAAGAAGAAATGAAGTTCAAGCTTGTGCTGCTGCCAAAGGAAAATGGTATTTTGCCAATTCGTCTTCAACGATTGGGTTGCAACCTGAAACCTTATTTGCCATGCAGGATCTTTCTTCAAAAGACATTGATACGAACCTGAAACCTTATTTGCCATGCAGGATCTTTCTTCAAAAGACATTGATATGTTGCTTTATCCTTGACCAAAGATGGAAATAATTAGGAATTGGATGCTAGCTAGCTGGAAGTTGCATGATTCTGTTTGCGACATAATACTGACAGGGCAATATTTCTTATTACTATTACCAGATTCAGGGGAGTCAGAGAAGAAACTTTGGAAATTGGTGAGTTCCCCACCTTCTTTCACTGTTGGTAATTTGAGGCATTTGTTGAAAAAGTAAATGCGTGCAAGATTGCATGTGGGCAAAAAATGCAATATTTGCAGAATTACATTGGCGTCAACTATTATGTTACAAATTCAAACATTTGTGAGTCATGTAGGCTCTTTTGTGTCAAAAAGCATTGATATTTTACCCTATGGATACCTGGCCAAAGGTATAAATATCTAGAATTTGAATGCTAGATAGCTGAAAGTTGCATGATTCTGTTTCCACCTGATACAAGAAGAGGATATTTCTCATTAATATTTGTTTATTAAATGCACAAACATGGAATGCTTGAAGGGTGCCCTGGTTTATGGGTTAGATTCCTACAATTACCGATTGAGTCTTTGATGCAAAAAGTTTTTGTTCAGACAGGCACGTATTGCAGTCATCTCATCAAACAGCCACTTACACTAACTTAGGCTATGTCAAGATTTGGTGTCAATTGAGACAATGCTTAAGAGCTTCAACCTATCTTAAGCTTGATCATACATGGAAGCAGTTACTGGATTATGTAAAGTCTACACGGATAACTGTGGGACAATCAGCTCTAAGTTGTATCCATCCTAGTTGACAAACTGTATTCTCAAGAGAAATGGGTAGATGAAATATCCAGCAAAACCATCATAAACAGACTTGCTGCTGAGAAAACTTCTTCAAATCTCAGTTAGATATTTATCTGACCAAGGCAGAAGCCCAATCTAAAACTTAAGCCCAAACATGACCAATAAATTGTGGAGAAAGGTTTTCGCCCATTGGCAGGGTTAGGCTTTCAAAAGAAGAACTTATTTGAATTCCTAGCAATTATCTAGTGTCATTATGTGTATTTCGTTTATTCCATTGTATGAAGGTTAATATTTTGATATGGATAGCAATATCGTCATGCCTTACTACATTTCACGAAATGTTTTAACTTTTGATTTACCATCATTAAGTAAATATTCGGATAGAGATTTATTAATCAGTTAAATCGGTGATGGTGTTAATGACTTTACTCTTGTTGTATTGATGTCTTACCTTGTTCCCATGGATGTTCTCACTTCAATTGATCATTGAAGTAAGACTCTGTTTTTCTATATATCAGGAGGTTTTATCAGAATCCTGAAGATATATTGGAACTGTGAGCTTTTAGAGCTTTTTATCAGAAGTCTTGAAGATATATTGCAACTGTGGGCTTTGAGAGCTTTAATTATTCGATATGTCAAGGGAATGGTCCTTAAATTATTCTTCCACGGAAAATAAACTATTTGAGCTTTTCTTGCAAAACTTGTGTTTGTCTTATAAAGACAACTAGTAGACTACTTTTAATTAAGAAACAAAGAAAACTATTATAATTATGGTCCACTTGAACAATTAGATAGAGGTAATCTGCAGATGTTTGTTACAGATTTGCTCGATATTGTAATCTTTTACCAATCACGAAAGTAGTGAGATCATCTAAACGGAACGAGTTCTAGAAAAAATTGTTGTTGCCTCGAAATGGTGGAAATGTCTAACAAATGTTTGGTAAAACTATTGTTGCTTCAGATTGATAGTAGAGTATTTATCAAAACAGTTCAATTAGTTGTGCACAATTGGTGAGAATGATGGTATGTGATATAGAAGTCATCTATCAAGGTTCAGACCCTCAGAGGTGCGTTCAGGTCAGGTTCAAATCCTAGATAAATTTGATCGATTAGGTGTATGCCAAAGGCAACTTTTGGTTTAGATGTATGTTTACTCAAATTGTTGTAATCTACTATATAAAAGCAGAGATGCTGACATCTATCTATATCGACTTGTTTGCAGGGAAAAAACATTGTAATTATGATTAAAATATACTCTAAATAAAACGGAACTGTAATTTGATACAGAATTGCTTGATATAATAAATATCTATTGAAAGACACAAATGATGGAAATATCTTTCATTTGGCAGTGACCTAAACAAGAAGGTTTGGACTAAGCATCTAACTGATTGAAGAAATATACTGATTTGTTCAAATGAGTTATATGAAGTTCAATAAAGAAAAGATTCAACTATACATGTAAACAATTATACATCGAATTTCAGACACTCGTCTTTGTAATTGCAGGCGTAATCGTATGGGAACTACAACTAATTTTCTTTGGATGTGACATTAAAGATTTGTAATTAAATAGTGCTTTTAATTTATATTGGTTGGTAACATAAATAATTTTTAAGTGGGCTGATACATTCCACCGATTAATTTGACATGTATATGTAATGTTGAAATAAATAATTTATATATTAATTATTCATTTAATTGGATTAATTCATTAAATAATTTGTGTCTTAATTAGTAATTAATTATTGACATTTATTATTTAGTTAATTAATTATTAATAATTAATTAATATTTATCTTTGTGCATAATGTAAATTAGGAAAAGCAAAGTATGTTTAGATTTCAAGAGTTTCATGCATTTAATTAGTCTATTGTGTTTTTTGTGTATACATAACTAATTCATGCATTCTATTGCCACTCTCAATCTATCTTGTAAACTCCACCATTTAGAGTTTCTATTTTTAGAGTTAGATTTCTTTATAAGAATGTCATATCCTTCATTATAACTCAAGCAATTTCAAAGCAATTCAATCAATTTCATTGTTATTGTCTTTAATTATTTTGTTGGTCAATTCTCTTTTTATGTGTGATAGGTCTTCTTGTAGAAGATAACTGGGCTTGTGGGATTCGCATTGTATGAATTCTAACATAGCATCAAAGCTCTAAATTTGAAGATTCTTGTTCGCTTTTTTTGGAGACTATTTGAATGCACAACAAGTTGTTCATCTTGGGTTAATTTGGAGTGCACAATCAGTTCCAGAAGGCTCGAGAAAGTCAGGATAGCCTTTTGTTTCGCTGAAATCGGATACATGGTGTCCATTTTGCAAGGGTTTGAAGTTTGAGGGTTTTCTCTGTTCCAAAGGGTACCTCAAAAGTTGGAGTGTTTTGGACCCAAACGAGCCTCACCATTGGTTTCAGAAGGCCTTTTAGACAAATTTTGATATATAATTCACCTAGTTTCGATGGCAAGGGCATCAAGGGCAAAATTCTCCCTATTCAGGTCGTACAGGTATGGAATTATTTTTAATTTCACCAAAAAAATATATATATATATATATTTTTTTTCGGCTTTTAAAAACTCCAATGGTCTACAAGCCGCCAGCGCCCTCATAGAGATGCCACAACCTTGCTGCCAAGCGGCCCCTCACCACTCACGGCTGCAGTAACAGCCAGCCGCCCATGGTTCTTGCAAACCGATAGTGACTCAACAAACCACTCCACCACCGCTCAGCCAACAACAAACTACTCCGCCAAGGAGACACCACCCAGCCACCAGTCGGGTGTTAATTTTTTTTTCTAAGGCCTATTAGATAGGGGGTTGGTTTTTTCGCTCTAACTTGAGCAAACGAAGGCGTTTTTTGACAAACCATATATCGTCGAAAAACTCTTTCCAAGTCGGATTCATTTCTGGAGGTATTTTTTTTCTGTTTTTTATCATTTAGCAGGCTTTTTTACTAGTTGAAATGAGAAGTTGTTGTTTGTACTCCCGAGGGCATATCTTGTGCATCCAGACTCTGTTTTTGGCAAATGAAATATCATTGGAAAGCTGATTCAGAGCTCTATCCAGATCTCAGGTCCTTATTTGCAAGTTTTTTACCAGAGTTTGGTTTCTTCCTTCTGAAGTCAACAGTGCATGTTCTGGTCCTATTCTACCTTCCTATGATCCGAGCTCCGCAATACTTGTTCTCAAAGGTATTAAGTTCTAAGTTTTGGGGTCTATTACTGTATTTTTCTTGTCTCAGATCTATAATTTTTCTAGCATCATGGAGAAAAGAAACATGCCTCTTCTTACCACTTCTAATTTTCTCAAGTGGAAGTCTCACATTGAAATTACTCTTAAGAAGTTGGGGTTGTATCGAATCACCAAGGGTACAGAAATCGAACCTACAAGTGTTGCAAAAAAGAGGAAATGATTTAATAGATGTGATGAGGCCTTTGGCACTCGTTGCATGAGTATCTCTCCTGATCTCTTGTTTCATGTTGAGTCTTGCAATATACCATAGGAAGTTTGGGCACAACTTGAGTTTCTATTTGGTAAGCAGGACACACTCGAGAGTTATCAGTTAGAGAATGAGCTAATATGTCTTAATCCTTCTGATTTTGACACGATCCAGGACCTCTTCTAAAAGCTTAAGTCCTCGAGGCTTCAGCTAAAGCAGTCAAGTATTGAGAAGAAAGATGACCAGTTGATCCTTTCTATTCTTGCAAAGCTTGGTCCGAATTATTCTATCTTTGTTTTGGCCTTCTATGTTACAAAGGATGTTATGGGCTCCAACTACAAAATGTCTTCTCTTGATGAGTTTTCCATTCAACTCATGCGAGAATAGTCCAACTTGATTCAGATGGGTACATTGAAGCCTTCAAAAGCTTTAGCGCTTGTTACTACTCCACCTCAAACGAACACGAAGGCTTCATCCAGCAAAGGGAAGAAACAAAATCCAAAGACCACGGGGAAAGGAAAGGATTTTAGTTCACATAACACCTCTAGTTCACCTTCTCCTAAGGGAGAATCATCAAAGAAAGAAAAACCTATTTGTGCTTATGGTTATAAGCCATGGCATGATGAGTCACAATGCCATCAGAAGAAGTTTGATAGATATGAGAAACAAATTTCAGATTTGACTACTCTTCTTGCAAAGAGCAATATTCATTCTTCTTCTTCTTCTAACAGGTCTTCTTCTTCTCCTTCATTCCAAACAAATGGGCAGTCCAATGGAAAGGGTCATGCATTATGTGCAACCACTAGTGTATACACCCTCTTCTCGATGGCTACTGGATTTAGGTGCTTCACACCATATGGCATCTTCTCACGATATTTTTTCATCTTTTTAGGCTTCTCCTACATCACACATCCATCTTGATGGGAAACAACATTGTTATGACAGTATGTGGGAAGGGTTCTATTGACATTGATGATGGTACTTCCAGTGATGTACTTTGTGTACCATCTTTATCTACTAGCCTTCTCTCTATTTTTCAGATTGCTCATAGTGGGACAGGGAAGACAGTTGAGTTCACAGATTCAGTTCACATCAGAGACAATGAGACTGGAGATATTGTTGCCACAGGGACAATTGATCATTCTTCCCACTTGTACTCCTTTTCTCATTTTGGTCCACCTTCTCCATTGTCTAAGAATCACTCTTTTTTCAAGAGAGCATGTTGAGGTGAAGTTAGGTCACTTGAACTTATGTGTTGTTCCTAAGACCAGTGTTGTGACTTCTACACCTCCACCTCCACCTCCTGTTGAGTTTGCATCTTTTCAGCAAGATTCCTCTTCAACACCGCTTGACATTGTAGCTTCATGCATTGAGCCCACTATTGTTGTTGTTGAGGTCATACTAGAGGATGTTCATTCCCTCTCAGATGACAGATTGGCACATTTGTTATTCCACCATCATTGGAGCTTCCTTTACAGGATCATCATGTGTTCTCCTTTGATCAAAATCCAAGCCTTCCAATTTTGCCTTACATACAGGTTTTTCCTCTTCTTTGTTTGTTGACTGTATTTCCTCTACATTGGAGCCACATCGGCACAAGGATTCTATAATTCTGGGGTGGGCTTTGGAGCCTCGATCCTCTCTCATGGAGGGTTGGTTGTACATATATCCTTGAGAGAGTCTCTTGAGACATTGATTTTGTACTTTCTTTTTTGTTTCTCTTTTGGAGAGGAGTTTTGTTCCCACTGGGTTTTCTCCTTTGCTCCATTTTTGAGAAACTTGCATGTTTGTTCATGGATACCTCATCAAGCTTTATGCCGAGACCCATCTTGCATTCATCTTTGCATGCTTTTTTCCTACATCTTTTTTGCCTCTCTCCCTAGTTGTGCATTCAGGGGGGGTGTTGGAATAAATAATTTATATATTAATTATTCACTTAATTGCATTAATTCACTAAATAATCCATGCCTTAATTAGTAATTAATTATTGGTATTTATTATTTAGTTAATTAATTAATTGCAAATAATTAATTAATATTTATCTCCATGCACAATGCAAACTAAGAAAAGAAAACTATGTTCAGATTTCGAGAGTTTCATGCATTTAATTAGTCTATTATGTTTTTTGTGCATACATGACTGATTCATGCAATCTATTTCCACTCTCAGTCTATCTTGTAAACTTCACCATTTAGGGTTTCTATCTTTAGAGTTAGATTTTTTTATATGGATGTCATATCCTTCATTGTAACTCAATTAATTTCAAAGCAATTCAATCAATTTCATTGTTATTTTTTATGTGTGACAGGTATTCTTGCAGGAGATAACTAGGCTTGTGGGATTCGCATTTCATGAATTCTAACATGTAATGCGTAGTTTACATGGATATTCTATAGCTTATTCACCAACACTAACATTCAAGTAAAAGAAAAAATTGAGATGATTGTTTATACATTTTTAACTTTTTTTTAATTAGATGTGTATTATTTAAATTATGATTAATTAAATCTATTAATTTATATCTTGATTTTATTTTAGTTTTTTTAGTCTATATCAAATGTGAATGAGGTGGTATCTTTGTCAATATGTTATAATTAAACACCTAATCGTTTTACGGGATTTTCATTCATAAGATGACTCTTAGAGAAATCACAAAGAGTCGAGGTAATTGAATTAATAGTTTAAAGAACTTTTGTAGTGATTTAGATGTTAATGTCAAATATATTATGATTATATGTACATACATTCTTGTCATATTTTATAGGAAGTTGTAGTTGGTTCATCCATGATGAGTCCTTGTCAAACAATGGAAGAAGCATCACTCATTGTGTGTGCTTTTTTATATAGTAGATATAAGTTTAGATGCAAGTAGATATATGTTTATTTTATGCTTCTTTATATTAAAATTATATATTAATTTATATCAATTTTATTTTGCATGTTATACTCTATTCCACCATACAACTATGTGGATCCTCTAACATTACCATATACTAGGACTCGTGATTGTCCTAATGAATCCCATTTGCAAAATGGGTAAGTGCACAAAGATGGTGGTCAGAAAAGTGGACACACCTAAAAAAACATATGAAAAACACCAAAACGCGTACGGGGTATTTCAAATTTAAAGAACCCCGTACGCGTTTATGCTCATTTTGCCGAGCCTAACCAAAGCTAAACCGCATACGTGGTTTAAAACATAGTAACCGCGTATGCGGTTTAAAAACTAAAACCGCATACTCGGTTCTGTCTGTCAATAAAATGCAATTCACTTATGTCTGACCATCATAACTTGGTCAAATCTTTATGAAATTAGTTTTTTAAAATCCTATAGTATACAAAGAATAGAATGTGACACATATTTTTTATTCAAAAAAAGAGATATCATTTGAAAGTTATAGATATTTTTCAATCAACCTATCAATCAAGACCTGAATATCACCACTTTTTGGCCCTTCGTGATCCTACACATAGCCTTTTAAAATATCATTACTTACAGTTCACTTTTCTTATCATAGTATGAAGCTAAATAACAAAGCCATACTTATTAACAATTTCATTTTAGTTTCACGTGGAATAATGCTAATTCATAACATATCCATGTCACATGTCATATCTTTTCAACAAATAACATTAACACTCAATAGGATCATGAATTCACGAACTACTCACTAGGCTTCAATAGCCCAAACCCACTCAAGTCTCTCAATCTCTTACCCAACCACACTTATACATCCTTCCACACATATCTAGCCTTGTTGACTCCACAATCTTGTTCCACAACTCACAAACACCCTCAAACTTCATATTGTGACTCAACTAGGACTGCCCCTTAAATAAGACTCCTTCTCTTCATCAAATACCAACTCACAATGTGTAAGACTTCTCTCAAACACACACACAACCTTTGTCAAGAATTCAAGGCTTATAAAACATGTCACAAAATTACTTCTCTACTCACCCATCTGCCCATGAATACACAAATAAAACTACTACTATATCCTTTGTTTTAGGATAGCAAACTCCCATGTTGGGGTAGCAAAACATGTTTAGGATAGTCATGTATTAGGGGATTCTCTCCACTCTCCAATTATTCCAATAGACTTATAAGGAATTAATAGGGTACCTCCAACCCCTGACCACAAGTTCCAATCAAAAGAACCCAACCAACAAATATTTAACCCAACAAACAAGAAAGATTCACAACACTATCATATTAGTGCAACCATGTATAAATTCTGGGACAGTCATACTATTTGGTGGTTTTTTTGTTTTTCTAGGCTCCAAAAGCCTAGGAACATTTCCACACACTCCACTGTCATCCTCCAACACCCTCAACACCTTTCTAAACCTTTTTCTCACTTCTACACATTCAAAACTCCCGCACTATATTGTTGTTCACAACCATCTCCCTGTGACAGTCACATTCTTCTTGTTTTGCATGTGCCAAATTTGACTTGAAGAGCTACACACTTTACTGTAAGAAATAATAAAATATAATAAAAATTTGCATTAATTTTTTAGGCCATTCAATCTAGAAATAACTCATAAATCATTTTTGTCTTATCACTGGATACCCTAATGAGAGTTTGGATAGATTTTGCTAAAAGTGTGATATCTTCCTCAAAAATGAATGAAATGACATGAGACCAAAATAAAATGCAAGAGGATTCACACCAGAATCACGTCCAATCAGTTTTAAAAGAAAATGAAAAGGTTATGGTATGAAAAACTTCAAGTTTTCAGACTATTATGTAGAGAAAACTCATAAAAGTGCAGCAATCTTCCAAATTTTATTGATTTTCTCAATGATAAAAATCATTTCTCACAAGGTTGGAAGGATATTTATATACCCACATAGCCATACCAGCCACCAAAGACTGAATTCTAACTCCCTATTATTATTAAAGACACAAAAACACTTTTTTGTGTGTTATTGACACATGCCAACATTATGACAACTTTTGCAAAATTGATAATTTTCAACCGTAAACCCTTCCATGACCTAAAATGGATCCAAATAGGTCCAAATACATAAAAAATACCCTTTTACATCATAAATCCCTTTACATGGATTATTTTCACATATTTGCACCATATTGGCAACTTTTCACAATTTTGTCCATATTACAACTTTAGGACTCAAAACCTCAACAAATGGACTCAATGACACTTATTACAACTCAAATGGTCATTATTGACCTTATTACATCACAAATGGTCCCAAAAGACCTTATTTACATATTTAACACTTCAAAACACAAAAAATTCATACTTAGCCTCATAAAGGCTTGAGGGAAAATTAGGTGCTCCTGCACCAAGGTAGGGTTGTTTTGTAACAAATCCCTAAAAAATGGACTGGTAATTCTAATACTAGGCCTCATTACTACAATAAATTAATTTTTCTTGGAATAAATTTTAATAAAAACCCCACCTAAAGGATCCAAGACAACTTTTGGGTACCCATTTGGGCCTTATACAACATATATCGAAATAAGGATAGGTTGTTTTGTAACACAATGGTCTAAAATTGACTGGTAATCTGCACTTATAAGCTTAGGATCAGATTTATCAGTTGATCATTTTTTGCATCCTGATGAATATATAGTTTGTTCTTATCAATATTTGTCTCTCATGTGTTGTGCTATTCATTGGGCTCTAGATCTTGGTTATTATTGGAAAATTAATATAAATACTTATTTTCTCTTCTATATATACTATCTACATCATCAAAAAATATCAAATAGGTCAGTTAGAATAGCTGATAAGCAGTGATTCCAACAACTTGGCCACCAAAATATAATTACAGTAAAAATAGTCCAATCCAAGAGATAGATAGGACCTAAAAAACCATAACACATCATCCAATGCAATCCCAAACATCACAAACACTAGCAAACATTCTCTAGTATTAACAACAGGGTAATGTCTAGGTAAATCATGTAGCACATAACAAGTCGGCCCAAAACACATCTTTGAAATGAATTGTTTCAATTAGATCCCCACAAGGTACAGTAGGACCCAAATAGAACCCAACACAGTCTCCAGTGTAGGTGCAAACCCCTAGTATCACAAGTAAGAGAATGAGCCTTGTAGGCCAAATAACTATAAATTACCCTAAAAATCAACTCCATATATAATGCCGCATCATTTTAAAAGATCAACCAAAATTATGCAAACCAAATAGACATTACTTTTATCCTTCCAAAAACACTTGCGAATATTTCTTCCATTTTGAGAAACCTTGAAACAAGTTGGCGCAATAAAAATAGATACAAAATTCTTGAGACATGAATGCCTAGACATCACAATCATGAAACAAAACATTAGAAAAAAAAAATTGGTGCACTTAATCACTTGAAAATTGAAATGAGACACTTAAATAAACCTTATGAACATGTCCTCTAGATCCTAGCAATAAAAATGTTAGTATGGAGAAATGCAGAGCATTCTTTAGACTAGACCTAGCTAGCAATCAAAGGACCAACTTATTACCTTAACTAGAAACATCTATTAAAATATTAGGGACCTGACAAAGATAGTGTTGGTATTTTGGTATGGTTTTGTCATTGATGTCAACACCTACTAAAACACTAGCACTTTGGGGATCCAGCAGACAATGGATGGGTTTTTGTTGCTATAACAAAAGATCAACCGACACCTACTGTTCAATTGGTAGAACAAGCCCTAGTAGCTAAAGTTGAAGTAAAGGATGAATGGATCATTGACTTAGGATGCTCACATCATATGATAGGAGACAAACGTAAATTCTTGAACTTTCAAGAATACAATGGAGGTTTAGTAAGATTTGGAGATGACAAAGCCTGTTCAATCAAAGGTAAGGGTACAATATCTCTTGATGGTAAGCATAACACTGACAATGTCTACTATGTTGAAGGATTAAAACATAATCTTTTAAGTGTTGGTCAATTAGTTGAGAAAGGATTTCAGTTACAATTTAAAAATGGAAAATGCAAAATCATGAATAGAACTGGTTTAGAAATTGGAATCGGTAATCAAACTAGAGGTAATATCTTTCATTTGAATAACAGTGAAAAGACATGCTTGATTGCACATATAGATGAAATTTGGTTATGGCATAAGAGACTCTATCATGTAAACTTTGATTGCATGGTAAAGATCAGTACTACTAAGGAAGTTAGAGATCTACCTAAAATTCTCAAACCTCAGAATACAATATGTAAGGAATGTCAATTTGGAAAATAAGTTAGAGCTAGTTTCAAAAGTATTCCAGAAAATCCAATAATGCTCTTGATTTGATTCACACTGATTTATGTGGTCTAGCTAGAACTAAAAGCTTACAAGGTGATAGGTATTTTATGCTAATCATTGATGATTATTCTAGAATGTGTTGGGTTACTTTTCTTGGAGAAAAATTAGAAGCACTTGGAAAGTTCAAACTATTCAAAACAATGGTTGAAAATGAAACCGGTAAGAAAATCAAATGCTTAAGATTAGATCAAGGAGGAGAATTCACATCTAAGGACTTTAATACATTCTGTGAAGTAAATGGAATTAGAAGACAACTATCAGCACCTTAGACACCACAGCAAAATGGAGTTGTTGAGAGGAAAAACAAAACTATCTTGGATGCAATAAGAAGTATGTTATCAGAAGCAAATTTACCACATGTGTATTGGAGAGAAGCAGTCAGCACAGCAGTCTATACATTCAACAAAGTTCACATCAAAGGTGAAACCTGTAAGACCCCTCATGAACTATGGTTTGGTAATACTCCTACTCTCAAATATTTTAGAATTTTTGGAAGTAAATGTTATATCAGAAGAGATGAGTATATTGGCAAATTTGATCCTAGAAGTGATGAAGGAATGTTTCTTGGTTATTCATCTAAGAGCAAGGCATATAGATGTTTTAACAAGAGATTGCAGAAAATTGTTGAGAGTACAAATGTAAAGATTGATGAACAATTCAGAGGAACTTCAAGGTATATAGACTCTCAACCGGCAATAGAAATTGTGACAAATGAATCTACACCAAATCTACCGATACAGAATGAAGATCTAGTTACCCTGGTACCATCTGAGGATTCCACAGTAATTGAAGAACAATAGAAAACTAAGACACCCCGGTATGTAAGATTGAATCGTTCAGAAGATCAGATAATTAGAAATAAATTTAAAGGAGTTATGACAAGAGGAAGATTGGAAAATGAAGAGGTATGTCTTATTTCTCAAATAGAACCATCATCTATTAATAAGGCATGTGAAGATAAATTTTGGATTAAATCTATGGAAGAATAATTAGAACAAATTGAAAAAAATAACACTTGGACATTAGTTCCCCGGCCTAAAGATAAAAATGTAATTGGAACCAAATGGGTATTTAGAAACAAACTTAATGAAGATGGCAAGGTTGTCAAAAATAAAGAAAGACTAGTGTCTAAGGGATATTCTCAGAAAGAAGGAGTTGATTACAATGAAACCTTTGCACCAGTAGCTAGAATTGAGGCTGTCAGATTATTCTTGGCCTTTGCAACTCACAAGAACTACAAAGTTTATCAAATGGATATTAAATTTGCATTTTTGAATGGAGATCTTGAAGAGGAAGTCTATATTGAACAACCTAATGGATTTTCTTTGACAGATGACAATGATATGGTTTGCAGGTTAAGAAAAGCTCTGTATGGACTGAAACAAGCCCCAAGAGCTTGGTATGCAAGATTGGATAAGTATCTTTTAAAGATTGGTTTTACTAAAGGAAATGCAGACATCAATTTATATTACAAAATAACTAATGATGGCATCTTGATTATAGAAGTATGTGTTGATGATATAATCTTTGGAGGAGAAGATGGTCTATGTAAGGAATTTTCTACTAAAATGCAGCAAGAATTTGAAATGTCTATGATTGGAGAAATAAAATTCTTTTTAGGATTGTAGATTTCACAGGCTAACAAAGGTATATTCTTGAGTCAATCCAAATACTTGAAAGAGTTACTAAAGAAATTTGGGATGGAGAACTCTAAACCGGTAAGCACACCTATGACTACAAATGACAAATTATCTCAAAGGGATGAATCTACACCTATTAATCCAACTAGATAAAAATCTATGATATGAGGTTTACTGTATTTGACACAAACTAGACTTGATATTATGAATACAGTATGTATTGTTTCAAGATTTCAAAGTAATCCTAGAGAAAATCATGAATCAGCAGTAAAAAGGATTTTCTGGTACTTACAAGGCACTATAAATCTTGGATTATGGTATCCTAGAGATGAAAATTTTGATCTATATGCATACATAGATGCAAATTGGGCAGAAGATGTGGATGATAGAAAAAGCACCACCAGCAAAGCATTCTTTCTTGGAAATAGACTAGTTTCTTGGTTGAGTAAGAAATAGAGTTGTACATCTTTATCAACAACAGAATCAGAATATGTTGCAGTAGCAACTAACTGTACACAGGTACTATGGCTTAAGAAAATGTTGAAAGACATAAAGGTAAAATGCAAGGAACCTATTACCATATATTGTGATAACACTGCAGCAATTGATATATCTAAGAATCCAGTACTACATTCTAAAACAAACCATGTTTCTATCAAACTGAATTTTCTAAGAGAAAAAGTTGAAGAAAAGGAGATAAAACTGGTTTATGTGAATACTAAAGAGCAGATTGTAGATATTTTCACTAAATCTTTGCCTAAGGAGACTTTTGAATATCTCAAAGATCAGCTTGGAGTCATACCACCACCAGTAGAGACTTAAACAGTTGATGATTGTCATCAACCAATAGAATTAAAAGACAAATCTTTTACTCTGGTCTTTGATGAGGAAGCTACTTCTCAGGGGGAGTAGTTGGTATATTGAATTGATTGGTATTTTGTATATGAACTTAGTTTTGTTGCAACTTTGGCATTTGATGTCAAAGGGGGAGAGATATCTATGGAAAAACACATCACTTTGATGGTTTTTCCATCCTGTGTTGCCATCAATGCCAAAGGGGGAGATTGTTGTTATTTTGGTATGGTTTTGTCATTGATGTCAAAACCTACTAAACACTAGCACTTTGGAGATCCATTAGCATTCACCAGCAAGCAAGTAACTACTACACAGTTACTGGTATATAGTTCACCTACAGGATTTAATGATCACTGGCACTCGAAATGATGTGGAAGACACTTGGTGATGTCGAAGACATCATTTGGACATCTTGTCCTGGAGTTTTGATCATTGGTATATTCATATTCGCATATTTTTTTTTACCGACAAATAGGTCCAGGGTTACCTAGGGTTACACCGACAGGTTTATCTTTTCCAGATCAGCATGGCATGCTAAGGAAATGATTAATTATTGTTGTAAATGCATTAAGCCGACATGTTAAATCGGTTATTGCATCGGATATTATATTATTTGTAAAATATTTTTATTGTAATATCTTGTAGAGCCGACCTACTAAAATTGGTCTTAGGTTATGATATAAATGTAAGATCTTATTTGTAAGATCGAATGTGGGATGGGAAAAAGAATTGTGTGAAGGTATATGCGAGATTAAGCAGAGCTATACATGAAGACATCATTTGAAGGTGAAGCTAGGTTTTTGTGAAAGCATATCAGCATTACACTAGTATTGAATCTAGCATATGAAGATGCTATTTTATATATTACATTCTTATTGGATTTAACCATCCAACTATAGTCAGTGTGACTCCCATTTTGTGATTGAGCAGTGAGCTCTAGGCTATTGGCCTTTCTGCATTTGCAAACCCCATTTATGTACACTTACTATCTGCAGCAGTATCATCTGATTGTGGTTAAGGTTTCCCACCGTGGTTTTTCCCCTTACAGGGTTTCCACGTGCAAATATTGGTGTCATGTGTTGTGGATGACTTTGTGTTTATTTTTCATGCATTAATCTTTACCGGTATAGCCATTAACTATTAAAACTGTCTACCAGCATACTTAACTGGTTTACCAATATTAAGCATTAAGTTGGTTAAGTTGTTTTTGGTCTGAAATTAGTTGACAACTGATTCACCCCTCGCCTCCCTCTTAGTTATCTCTAGGACCTAATAGATAGTAGTACAACATTCACAGAACATACACATTGAATCCAAAACTACAAAACCATATCTTTAAATGCAAAGAAATACAAATTGTTCTTCCAGACTATCTTCAGCATACTTCTCTGCATTAACACACTTCATCAATTTCTAGAGACTGGAACAACTTGAAACACCATTTTCTCACTTAGAAGAAACAAAGAATATACTACAACAAATTGTAGTATGCACAAGATCATCTAGAAAAAATCTCTTGAACTCGATGCTTCTAATCCTCATCTTAATATTTCTAGTAATCCTCATCTCAATTCTTTTAATCCTCATCTAAATACTTATAATCCTCACCTCAATGCTTGTGATCCTCAACTTAATGCTCCTAATCCTCATTTAAAAAGATGAACGTAGAGGAAAGAAGGTTCTAGAAAATTAAATACAAATATAATGTTAATCAACTAATTAGATAAAATAATTTATAAGAAAATTAAATTCTAATCCGAACAGATCATATAATTATTCAAATGAAGTGGCCAATCCTTATTAAAAATACTTTAAAATTTTTGCTTCATCATCAATAGTCATTAACATTAGAAAATAGTTTTATTTTTTGATATGTGTCATTTGATTTATTGTATTTTCTTTTTCATATATTTCTTGAGCAAATATTAAACTTGTTTTATTAATTAAATATACATGCACTAATCATATGATAATCTTACTAATTAAATAAATAAAAAATATATATAACATAAGCTTTACAAAAAATTATTAATTTTTCATATTTATGAAAAATTAAATAATATTAATAATATTTATATGTAGATAAAAATTGATAAATTTTAAATATTTTAAAAAGAAAATAATTTTTAAATAAACAAAATTATTACTGAATAAATAAAAGAAAATTTAATATACAAAATATATAATATAATATAATTAACCGAAATAAAATAAAATAACTACAACATTAATATCTTTCTAATTGTTCAAATAAATGAATACATTTATCATATCTATGTTTTAATTCTATTTTGGTGTCCTTTTTCAGAAATTTGAAATTTTATTTAAGTATATACTTGCTATATATGTGTCAACAAAGGATAGGGGACACTTATCACTAGAACATTTTATTGTCTTTATATAATGAATTCTCAATAAACAATATAAATAAAATATAACAATTTTAAAATAAAATAAAATAATTTCAATATAAATATCTTTTTAATTGCTTAAATAAATATATTTATGACATCTATGTTTTAATTCTATTTTGGTGTCTTTTTTAGAAATTTGAAATTTTATGAATAATGTACTTGCTATATATATTGTCACCACAATGTCTCAAAAATATTGCATGATATCAAGACTTTCCACTAAAAAAAAAAACTTGAAGCATCAAAAACGAAACCCATTTACCATGTATAACCAAAGACCCACTTACCGTGTACAAACTTTCACGGCTAATGAGTCTCTCTTCCACGGCAAGCCTTGCACTTGAACGGAAACTTCCTTCTCTCTGCAACAACAGACTCTGCTCCCATTAAAATACATCTATTGTTTCATTTTATCAACACAAGCTTACCTTCTCATTCCCTAAATGGCTACGGCTTTTTCGAGTATCCTCCTTCGTCTGGCATACGTTACTTATCTGCTCTTCGTCATCACCGTTGTAACACAGCAGCTTGCCTTCGCATTCACTAAATGGTTTTGGCTTTTTCGAGTATTTTCAATTTATAAATTTATAGTATATTTGTATTGATAGATATTCTCTATGAGCAAAAAAATTGCATGTCAAATATAAGTACAGATAAAATTAATAATTTTAATTTTGCTACCAATATTGATCCCTCATAGGTGAATGATTTTACCATTTGGAACTGGTAAGGTCTATATTCAACTCTATTCCTCGTTTTTATTCTTATTCATGTGTTTTTTTATTATAATTCATATTAAATTGTTTCTATCACAATAAAAGCATTTATTATAAATCATCTATTTTTATAAATATTTAAAAAACAAAAACATTGTATGGTCAATTTCATACTTTTTTTTTTAATCTATGAATTGTTGGATTGCTTAATTTTAGATTTAATTGCCAAAACATTATGATTGATCTTATGTTTCATTTTCTTAGGTGTTTTTCTCTTAACAAATTCAAACTATCTACATATGTCGCAATAACAATAATAAGATTACGCCTAATTTGTCAGAGATGTCATATCATATGAACAAATAATTTTAGTTCAAGATTGATGTCTACATTCTAATGAGGATGTCTATATATTGCATCATATGGTTTTCAAATTGAAATAGACAAGTAGGTTTATAGTTAGTATATATTGCATTAATAAAACTAGTTTTTTCCAATAAATGATTGGAGTGCCACTATTAATAAAGGATTGGAGTGTCACTATTAAATTATTTATATTCTTAGGTATTAGAATTATTTTGGTATATGTATGCAAAATTGCTTTAAGGATGAGCTCCTCGCGTATTTTTGAATAACGCATGTTTGATTTGGTTCCTTTTTGGTAGTAGGCATTCTGGTTTTGAACCATCACTTCTTGTGAGCCCTTCATTTTTGTCACTTGTTGGTTTTGCAACTATGTAAAGATCTAGGCTTCTCCCAGTTTAATCTATTCAAAACATATTTTTGAATAATGTTTATGTAGAATTTAAATTTAAATATCATAAATTTTGATAATTCATGATATTATAAATTTAACATTTCTAAATCTAATAATCAAAATTCTTAGATAATTAAACATATAAGCCTCACATTTACAACTTCTAATCCATTGAAATATTTGTAGCCTCATGCACTTATAATTATGTTATTTGTTAAAATTGAGTGGAATCTAATTAGCTAGAAGTTCTCTCATTTGAATATTCTAATGATTTTTATTTTCCTTTCATAAATATGTATTTGAATTGTTTCACTCATGCATAAAAGTTTTCTTATGATATATATTAATTTTAAATGACACTAAATAGGATCTTTAAAGTTTGAGAGGACTATTTAAAGGATATTAAATAGGATATTTATAGTTTGTGAGGACTATTGTATTTTAGGCAAAATATAACTTCTGTTCTTAGGTTTAAAATTAAATTTATGTATATTCAAAATGACAAATAATTTTTTTACAATACATGAAATTTTACAATAAAGTCAATGACATAGTAATGAATTTATACAAAAATGGATATTTGTGGCATCTTACATAGACAAGTGAAGGAATTATGTGGTTATAGAAATTGTTTACATCCCATACACTACATAGTAATTTTTGGAAAAAAAATTGAAATCCTTATACAAGAATGAACTCTTATATCGTTCATTCTACATAATTAGTGTTGACATTTAGTCATCTAGGTATTGATATTATAGATAATTAGGAGAGAATAAGAAATAATTCCAATATATGGCATGTTGTTTGTACACCCTCTAATTTTATAATTATTTTTTATGATGAGATTTATTCTTATCAGCTAAATGAATTAAATCTAAATTACCTTGGTGAGTGGTCACTTCTATATCATATCTATTTAAGTTCTAATGACCTTGACATGTTTGGGAATTCTAATTTTGGTACTAACAATAATTAGGTTACAATTACCATGCTCCTTAATTATATATATTAGTAGTTTATTTCATATACCTATCTTCAATCAACACGCCATGTCTCCCACAAATATGAAGCTATATTACTTGACTCAATGAATTTATCAATTTGGTAGAATGCTATCTTTGATATTATTGTATTTCATTATTATATTTTAATTGCCACCATTGCATGTGATAGATCTTCTAAGAACCCTTTCAATCTTAACCAACATATCTCTCATTGATCCTATTTATTTCATGGCCTTGAATTGATTGTCTAAATTCATTCAATCTTTACATATTAAATGTCCTATCCACAACCACTTCTCATATTTGTTTGACTTATTAAAAAATGGTTTTCTTCCTTTTAACCTTAATTCAATATTATTTTTAATATGTATTTTTATCATCCTTATCAAAATTTATCTTTAATATAATAATTAAGTATTCTTTAAGAAATCTAAGTGGTTCATTTGAGTGGTTTTTTCCTTTATTCATGTAGGACCTTTGTGATTTATATTTTAAAAGATCTTTGAATTTTATAGCCCCTAATTTAGCAACGGTGTGCCTTATTATTAACTATCAAGTATTAATCCTAAATGATCATTAGGTTTTTGGATTTTTTTTCTATTTTATATGCTTAATATTTATTTTCATTCTTTATGGTTTTTCCTAAGCAAGTCACAAGAGTTTAAGTTGTCGAAATCCTTTTGAAACATTTTAAATCTCAAAGCTCTACAATATTTTTAAATATATATATATTCTCCCACTTTTTCTTTTATTTGTGAACTTATTTACTTCTACACCTCCAAATGATACCAAAGCCTCTAAGACTATAGGTTTTATAGAAATGTTTAATTTATTTCTAAAATTTCCATGTACTTCCTACTTCTACATTTATACCTACTTCTACATTTCTACCTAGATAATCAAATAAATTCCAATTTCAATATTTTTGATGATACTTGACTATTATCCAAAATTCTAGATTCTTCCCAATTTATATGCCTATGCAAAATGTTGAAATCTAGGTATATTTAGATTTCCAAGGACATAAGCATTCTATTTAAAGTGACTCTTTTCACCTCTATTAAAATATCATAATACTTCATTAGTTTACAGTCCTTAATTACCTATTCATACCTTAAAAATTCTCCAAGCCCATTAGATTATTCCATTTTCACAAAAGTTCAAAATTCTTTAAATTTAAAAAAATTAAAGGTTTTGTCTTACGCATCCTTGTGCTAATGGAGTAGTGATGTACTAAATACTATACATATACCTCTCAAACTTGTGCAATGAAGTATGAATTTCAAGGGTTATTTCCCCATCCAAGATGGCTTCCGACCTTTATCAAGTTGTAGATAGCGACTTGGGCCACCTTCACGTAAAGGATTTCAAGAAAATGATGCATTGAGATTAACATACACTAATACTCAAGTGCATAGATAGAAATTGAATTAATCAAATAGTCTAAATCTCAATTATTCATATCACCATGAATTCATCCAATGAAAAATCCATATTAATGAAAATTCATATCACCATGAATTCATCCAATGAAAAATCCATATTAATGAAAATTCAAGCATGCAAAGTATGAGTGCGTAAATTGGTTTGTAATGTCATAAATATAAAATTTACTCAAATTATTTCCAATCACTTTCAAAGAGGATAAATGCTAGAATCATAACGATGAATTCAATAATTTGATAAATCTAAGAATAGTAGATACAAAGGAACAGGTCTTTCCATGACAATGGATCCTTTTCCATTATCTTTTATCTTTTTATTTTGTAATAATAGAAAACTTAATAATTTTTTTTGATAATGTAGACAATTTGTACTAAATAAAATTTAAGAAAATATTCACTATTCATTGCATGTTTGTGCAAATATAAATTATCTCACAAAGAGTTAAACCTTCATGTCAATGTCCTTTATCTACATATTTTTACTTCTTCCTTCATTTCCCGACTTAAAATGTAGAATTTGTTCTATCTATTTGACTAAGTAGCTATACCCATTACTACCTCTATAATTATCTTGAGGATATACCTATCTACATTATTAGTCAAAAAATCTTCATAACCCCATTCACAAGAATGTCCAATAAGAGTTAGGTTATTGTCAAATAATGACATAGAGAATAATGATTCTAATTTAATAAAACAACCTTTATCTTTTATCTATAAAAAATAAGATAGTACTCCTTAAATTACTTATAGTAAAAAATAATAAGAAATAAATAATAGACTCAAGCCTCTTAAACAAGCATACCCAAGATACTATAAATCCTACGATAAGTTCATGTCAATATTGCTCATATATTCTAATCCCTCTTATGATTAAATAAAATCTTTATACATGAAAAATTTTATTATTTTATCATAAATAAATATAATGTGGCATATTGATAGTGGCATAACCAAAGGTTCTAATAAAGGTATACTGTGTGTAAGGGTACCTATGAAGAAAAGTATATGAGGATATTTCGTTCAATTGTCACTTGGATGCTGTTTATGCTTGGAAAAGTAACGATTGATGTAACCTAGTGTTTTCCACCATATTGTAGTCGTAGATACATAACTTTTTTGACTATTAGTTAAGGAAATAGAAGTTAGATCATCATCCAGCAAGTACATAAAGAATTATGTGAAGAGCAGCTTCAAGAGGAATACAACATAATTTAATCTCATTAAAATGGTATCGGAGATAACTGAGTCCCGCCTTCGGTTGCAAGGATTTTTAAAAGTTAATGTTGGCTTTACGTATGAGACATGCGAAGTGGTTTCGTTGGGCAAATCACACAGACGCCAATAATTTCGATTATAACATAGCAATTAAATAAATCTTTGTTGAGCTGCAAGGTCGGCTGTATAGTACGCTCAGTCCACCAGCTGGTAGAGCTTGATTTTTTGTTAGCTTTTCTAAGGAGTCCTTTCTTCCTTCTACCCACGGGCAACGTTGCCCAACTGATTGGCTTTTTAATAGACTTAAGATTTACATATCTGTAAGAACTACTGTGAAATATGAATATATATGGTGTTTCAGCTTTGTATAAATCATTTGTACGCACCTGTATCAAACTTTAAGTATAATAAATCTTCTCATACTAGGGGTACATAGCAGATACTTTTTCAAACAATCTTTGCATTCATTATATGGCTATGCCTATGTATATGGGGTCGCTTAAAAGATCACTCCTCGTATATTTTACTTATCTGTTCTTCGTCGTAAGCCCTCTGACGCTGCAGCAGAATGATATTTGTGATCCCACTAATCCCACTAATAATATTGGTGGTGTGTGTGGACCTAACGGAGCGTGCCAAGGCTCCGGCGATTCAGCTTATTGTATATGCTTGCCAGGATTCCACTCTGTGGACAGTGGTGATCCATCAAAGGGATGCCTTCAGAACACATCCCAAATAAAGAGCTGCGGTGTAAGTGGGGCAACAATGGAGAGGGTTGATGGTATAAATTGGTATCTAAGCGATTACAGGAGCTTGGACTCAACGAATGAAGCTGCCTGCCAGCAGTCATGCATTGAAGATTGCCATTGCACTGTGGTCATATATGATATCCCCAATGCAACGTGTTGGATGAAGCAAATGCCTCTGGTAGACGGCATTCCAAACAGCGATACAATAGCTTTTGTGAAAGTCTACACCGAAGTCGACGAAAGTGTTCCCCCCACGTCGTCTGCCCCGCTGCCAATGCAAAGAAAGGAGGAGACTGGGAGGGGGCTTGTGTTTATTGGAATGATCATTATGGCTTGCTTAATTCCTATTAAAGTGATTTTGTTAATCGTTAAGTTGGCTGTGTTTACGAGCAATATAAAATCCTCGACAAAGAATTCAAGCTAGACGTGTATAGCATCTGAGAGTTACTCTGGATGATAATAGTGGAAAATCTTGCAATCTGATTTTCTTGGGCTATAATATTGACCTTGATTTTGGGTGGTCTCTATTCTGCTTTTGGACTGGGTCGTTATAAGGTTTTGTTTCGTCTTCTCTCTCAAAATTCATAGAAATAGTTGCTGTCATGGCTTATTGTTCCATTTTTTTCTTTCAAAATTTCTTTTTTATCTAATCAGTAGAATTTTTATTTCAATGAGGTGCAATGGTTACACCAATAGCATGATATGCTTTGTGTAATATACTGAAGGGCAGACAAAGTTCGAAGAGATAAAAATTGTTTTTGTTAAAGTAATTATTTAGAATACAATTGAGTTGATCATGAAATGTGAAAATAAAAACTAAATATGAATGATGGACTTATAATTTTAACTGAGAAGCTATGCAAAATGTTTTTAAAATACAAAATATTGGATCTCTCCTCTAAAAATTGCACTTCTATCCAAATACTTTTCATTTACATTGACACACAAATACCTTCTAAACCTAAAACAAAAGCAATGATAAAATTTCTTTCTCATTATTTCAAAACCTTTCATATAAAATTATTTTTAGAGACATTTTAAAAGCCAAAACTAGGAATTAATATATAAATTCTTTTCTAGACACTTTAGAAGCTTGGATAAATAGATTTTAGGCAATTAGAGAACCAAGTCACATAGTATCGTGAATATTTTTTATTTTTCTTTTCTTCTTTCCAATACATCAACGTAATAGTTAATTGCTCTTATTTATATTTCCTCTTCATATGAACATTATATACTTCATTTTAAATACAAGTACCTTCAATAATGATATGTGTGCGCACGTGCGCGCGTGTGTGTGTACATACACACACACACACAATGTGTGTGTGTGTGTGTTTGTGTGTATACATATACATATACATATATATGTATATGTATATGTATGTGTATGTGTATGCGTATGTGTATGTGTATGTGTACGTGTATGTGTATGTGTATATGTATATACATACACACACACACACACATACACACACACACACACAAATATATACATATACATATACATATATATACATATATACATACATATATATATACACATATATACATACATATATATATATACATACATACATACATACATATATATACATACATACATACATATATATATATACATACATATATATATATATATATATATATATGTATATATATATATATATATACATACATATATATATACATATATATATGTATATATACATATATATATGTATATATACATATATATATGTATATATACATATATATATATATGTATATATATCATCATCATCATCAACACAAAACATAAATTAGGTCAGCCAAAATAGAGGTCAAGGAATGGCCCCAAAAAGTTGGGCACCAAAAAATAATAATGGTGAAAACAATCAAATCTACGAGATAGAGATGACCTAAGACATCATAACACATCATCCAATGCAGTCCCAAACATCACACACACTAACGCACATCCTCCAATGTAAGAAACAAGGTAACATGTCAGTAAAGCATGTTTCACATGACTAGTTGGCCCACTGTTACAAGAGGGGTAAGTTGGTGATGGCTTAATTGAACTCATGGTAATAGGGGCATTGTGGGACTTTATCAAATGGGCATCCAGGACAGCCAACTAATCTTGTGAAGGAGTTTCAATAATAGTCAAAATAGAAGCTAGCCACATGAGAACAACAAAGGATGCATCATTTTGAGATGCAAGATCCATGGGAAGAGTAGAAGGTTTTTAACCAATATAGTCACCTAAGTCAACAACTAAAAATGTGAGATGGTCATGAAGAGCATTCATCCACCAAGTCGAGGAAGATGGCTTGCAAATACCACAAGTACAATTTAAGGCCAAATAGCCCACAACAAAATAGTTTTTTCACTAGAAAGACATTCCTTCATAATCGATTAGTTATGTCCAAGGAGTATAATTAAACTAGATATAAAAATCTCCCTAGGCAAATCTATAGAGATATCAACATCAACTAAAATATGGGCAAATGAGGTATGACAAAAATTAGTAGTTGGTAGGTCCATTATCAAAAGATAGACAATAGCATTTCCAAATACCCTATAGGTAGATTTGCACCAAAAATGTTAGCAGAGATAAGGTAGTCTCACCCAAATAAGAGAAATATTGACAAATTCCTAAAGGGGGTTAAAAGAAGAAGTCTAAGGATGAATGAAAAGAGGATGTGAATACCTCTCTCAACCCCTAGCATCTAAAATAGACTCTCAATCATCAGAAGAATTTAAAAAAAAAAAAAAAAATCTCCGTAGTGCAAGGGTTAATATCAAACATACCCTTTTATCAAAGGTGTCTTGCTGTCTGAAATCCATCGATATAAGCTAGGAAAAAACAATCATAGGAAAGTTTATAGTTCAAACCATAAAGTTTTTAAATGGCAATAGAGAAGAAGAGAAAGAGTGGGAAAGTAAGGAGTGGTTCTAGAATTTTAGGTGGAGGAGTTGTAGGGAAGGAGGGTGAGGATCAAGGATATTTAGAGGATGATGGTAATGATTATGCTCTAGCTTATATGCAATGATGAGCTTGTTGTTGTTTTGTGTGGCAGACAATAGGTTGTGGCTTCGTGAGATGGTTGGCTTGCACAACTTGCTATGGCTTCACACAATAGTGAGCATGTTTTGTACTCTCATGGTGGACTACATGCTCCTTGTTTTTGTTTTGTGAGTGGTGGTCTTGCTAGAGTTTCAAGCCTCAAAGGAGCTATTGCCAATGATTTAGTTTCTATGTGTGAAGTCTTTGTGCTTTTGGAAGAGGGATCATTGGTGGGTTTTCTTTATTTTTGTAGATCCTCTATTTTTGTTGGTGGTTGTGCTAGGTTTTTATTCCTCACTAGTGTGGTTGAGGTTTCTTCTACCCCTTCTTGGACTTGTCTCCTGATCTATTTCTGGGGTATAATTTTTCTCTGTGTTTATCTTTTAATACCCATTTCTATTGCTTTCTTGTTTTCCCTAATCTTGAGAAATTAGTTTCCATTTCATTTGGTCTCTATTTTTGGGTTAAGGGTTTTACTTTTATATTTTAAATACCTAGTGAATACATTACAATCTATAAAATTATAAAAAATCAATTAACAAAATAAATATTTTCCCTAAATGTTAGTTGGCATAAGACCACATAGGAATTCTATTAGTTAAATATATATAGTATAACATAACTATTGAATAATAAGGCTTCAGATAAGTAAATTAAAAGTATACAACTAAGATTTGTGTGCTTGATACTCACCTACATTTCACTAGAATTTTACATCAATAAAATATTATAAATGAAATGACATATGGAACTATAAAAATATTATAACTTTACATTTATAATAAATATAGAAGAATATTTAATTATTATTTTCTCTCAAGAAATCCCATGTTCTTAATTTCAAAGTGGCCTCTATTCTTTTACTATAACCATTGATTGTAAAGGTTTTGAATTAGTCACACGGATTTTCTATCATTGCACTTTCCCTTGCAAACTAAATCAAATAAACATCGCATGTATTGTCTTATTTTTTTTCTTATTCTTATCCTTAGTTTTTTGGTCATCCACTATTGTCAAACCCCAAATCTTGGATGAAAACTTATTAATCATCTCCTCCACTACACCCTATAATCAATTTTAAAAAATAAAAAATAATCTATTAAAGAAATGAGATAAAAGTACATAGAATCATCAGATAAATATGAATATTTAACTTCATCTATTAAGGAATTATGTACTATATATTTGAGCAGTTTAAAATATTTCATTTCAAAATAATTAAATGATACAAGTACTTCACAATAGAAATATTTTCTACCTCAATCCACTCAACTTAATCTCAAATCAATCCTTTTTTACTCTTATTCTTATATAATTGGAGAAATTTTCATACTTATAGAATTATCATCCAAAGACCTTCGAATCAACTAATTTCTTGAGGAAACATATAGCCACTAATTCACCTATCACACTTTTTTTGGTTATATAGAATAAACTAGACAAGTTATCTACCTCATGCTATCTCCAAAACAGAGAAATTTTTTTTGTTATGGTGCAATCACTACTTCTATAGAGATTCTCAAACTTCTATCCATATTATCATGCAATGATCCAATGAAAATTCAATATTAAAAATATAAGTGCATAAATTTGTTTGTATTCCCATAAAAATAAAATGCAATCAAACTATTACTTAACACATTAGAAGAGGATAAAATCTAGAAGCACGGTGATAAATTCAACAATTTGGTTCCAAGTGAAAGAAATATTAGATAATTGGAGAAGTGGTTTAAATCCAAACCAAGAAAATTAAATACATATGGATGTATTCTCCCTAGACCATGGATCCTTTTACATTATGTTCTCTCTATTTGTTTTACAATCATAGAAAGAAATAAAAAATATTTATAATGTAGGCAAAGCACAAAAAGGAAATTTAAGAACATATCAACTATCCATTAAATGTTTCTGCAAATATAAACTACCTCACAAAGAGTTAGATCTACAAATTAGTATCATATACGTATACCTATATGTATATGTATATGTATATTTGTATGTGTATGTGTATGTATATATGCGTGTATGCATATGTATGTATGTATGTATGTATGTATGTATGTATGTATGTATGTATGTATGTATGTATGTATGTATGTCTATATCTATGTGTGTATGTGTTTGTGTTTGTGTGTGTCTATATGTATATATGTATATGTGTTGGTGTAAGTATGGTGTTATACCTTGTTAGTTATACACCTATGTTCTAATTACACATTTACATAAGTTTTCTTAGGGACCACATAGGAAATTTCCACCTTTAGTAGACTTATCACATTATCATTTTCCACCTTATGAGAAACTTCCACCTCTAGTGGTTGTCATGTCATTATTTTTCCACCTTAGGTGGGTGATCCACCCTTACTGGACATATCATACTATCACTTTTCTATATTAGGTGGCTAATAAGTTATCACTTTATGTATCATGTAATAAGATTCAGACACTTGTCATAATATTACGCCTTCCCATGTTTCACCTTGGCCTATTTAACCAAGGGGAATCCTCTGTACATTACTATCAATTCTAATTCATTTTTTATAGGAAAACAATTTATTCTTGTCATATTATTCTCTCTTATTCTTATAATTTCCATTAGGCCTCTATATCTTGGGTGGCTGCCTTCAATTCTAAATCTTACATGTATACACACACACTCTTCTTCCTTCATCTCAAAACTTCTAATAAAGATTTTTATCTCTCTCTTTAACTAAGTGGCTAGATCCATTACTAGATCTACAATGGCCAAGGATACACTTATGCACATTCTTGTATGTAAGCTATATATGCATGTGTGGGGGAGGGGAGGGAAGAGAGGAGGGTGGGGGGGCAGGGGGTTGTGTGTGTGTGTGTGTGTGTAATATATACACTTTCTTCATCTCCCAACTCTAATGGTAGATTTTTCTCTATCTCTTTATCTAAATAGCTATAGCCATTACTATCTCTACAATTCTCAAGGATACACGAGTTATGTGCATTATTAGACAAAACCTCCTTCATAACCCCATTTATAACAACCTCCAATAAGCATGTATTTATGATCAAATAGTGGCATGAATAGAGTAACGATTCTAAGTGGACAAAATTACATTTATCTTTTATCTATACAAGCCAAATTTGATGTTCCTTAAGGTATTTATAATAAAAAAACTAAAGAAAAATAAATTATAGACTCAAGCCCCTTGAACAACCAAACTCAAAATGCTATGAAACATAGGGTTTTTCTCTAATCTCATGTCAATGTTGTCCATATATATTCTAACGGTCCTTTATGAAAAAATTATAACAATTCCATACATGAAACAAAAGAAAATAATATTTTATTTTGTTGCTAATGAAGAGGAAAGCATGCTTTCTTGAACTTCAATCGATTTATCAACTTTAACATAGCATACAATGTGGCATAGTAATATTTTCATATCTAACAGTTCTAATGAGGGTAGATTGGGTCTAAAGGAAAATATAAAAAACATGTATCTGAGAATATTCTCTTCCACTATAACTACATGTAATTTGGAAGAAGTTTATACTTGGAAAGTATAAATTTCATTTGACCTCGGGTCTTTCACCATATTGTAGATGGTTAAATTCCTATTTGAGGGTTGGGATGTATATGTAGGTATGATTTTTTTACTATTAGTTAAGGATATAGAAATTTGATAATCATCAAACAAGTGCATAAAAAAAATATGTGTATGTATATATGTATGTGTATGTGTATGTGTATGTGTATGTGTATGTGTATGTGTATGTGTATGTGTATGTGTATGTGTATGTGTATGTGTATGTGTATGTGTATGTGTATGTGTATGTGTATGAGTATGTGTATGCGTATGTGTATGCATATGCGTATGCGTATGTGTATGTGTATGTGTATGTGTATGTGTATGTGTATGCGTATTCGTATGCGTATGTGTATGTGTATGTGTATGTGTATGTGTATGTGTATGTGTATGTGTATGTATATGTGTATGTATATGTGTATGTGTATGTATGTATGTATGCATGCATGTATGCATGCACACACACACATATATGCATGTATGTATGTATGTATGTATATGGGTATATATATACATTTATGCGCATATACATATATATACATATATGTGCATATACATATATATATCTATATAGATGTATATACACATATATATGTATATAAACATATATATGTGTATATATGTATATAAACATATATATGTGTATATATGTATGTATATATGTATGTATGTAGATATATATATATATATACATATACATATATATATATACATACATGTTTGTGTGTGTGTGTGTGTATATGTTGTTGGAAAATGCACACTCCAATGAGAAATTGTAGGTGATTGAAGGTATTGTCATTGATGGCAACCTTGCAATCTTATGATACCGGCAGGCACTGGAACCAGCAGACTCTATACCATCATACAAATCACCGACACTCAAAAAGATGATTACCGGCACCCTGGCCGACAACAATTTGCATTAATGCATTTTGTAATTAATTGTAAAATCTTTTTGTAAGCCAACATAACGGATTGTAATATGACTCATATATGTATGAGATCATTGTAGATCATTTTGTAAGAGGTGTGATGTGAAATATGAATAGAAGGTAGCAGATCTAATATGCAAATTATTGGATAAGGGTTTATGTATGTAGCAGAGCTTAAACTGGTAGTGAATTTGGCATAGCAGATGCTAATCTGAAGCAGTACAAGACATTGGATTTGTATAATCCATTTTTGTAAGTCAGTGTGACTTCTTTTGTATTTGAGCAATGAGCTTTGGGCAATTGGCCTTCCTAAATGTGCAGACCCCTATTGTAGCAGTAATATTCCCTTATTGGCCAATAAGCGAATATTGTGGGTCACAAATCCTACTGAGGTTTTTCCCACACCGGGTTTCCTCATTAAAATATTATGTTATGGTGTGCTTTTCATATTGTGGTTCTTGTTCTTATTTCCTGCATTATTTCTACTTTACTGGTACATAGTTTTAATATGTTTTTCATGTTATAAGTTAAGAAAATTAATATACCGGTTAGATACTGATTCCCCCCACACCCCCCCCCCCCTCAAAGTATCTTTGGGAATCCTAACAATTGGTATCAGAGCCTGGTCCTCTATTTTCAAAAGCCTAACAACTTGAGGAAGATCTTGTCACCGGTAGAGATGGAAAACTTGAGAAAGCAATTAGAAACAACTCTTTCAGACTATGATGCAGAAAAGGTGAAGAATATCAAACTTGAAGATGATCTGAAGGCTTCTCAGGATATCATTCAAGCACTTCAAGAGAATTTTACTATTGCAAGGAACAAGAGGAGAGAACTTTGTGAAAAGATGCAGAATGATGAAGATGAAAAGGAAACTCTTAATGATTTGGTAAGCAAGCTAAGACAAGAAATCAGTACAACGAAGAATGAGATGCAGGATATGACTATGAAATTTTGTAAAGAAATTGAAGATAGAAAGAAGGATGAAGAAGACTTGGTTAGAAGGCTGAAAGATGCTAGAAATGAAAACACAAGACTCAGTCATGAAAATGATATGTTAAAGACAGATCTGATGCATACACAAAATGACAAAACTAAACTCATGAGACAAAAAGGAATCTTGGAGAATGAACTGACTCCTGCAAATCAACATAGAGAAATTCAAGAAAAGTTTAGAGGAACTTGTTGACATGCTGAAGAATCGGAAACCTAATGGTGATACAAATGGCCTTGGCTTTGAAATTGGTGAAAGCTTCGGTACTACAAACAATCATGATCATAGAAAACTGGTAAGACAACCTACTGCTGACAAATTTAATGGGAAATGCTTTAACTGTAACAAGTATGGTCATAGAGCAAATCAATGTAGATCTAGAAACTATCAGAACACTAATACACCCACCGGTCAATGTTCTAAATGCAACAAAGTTGGTCATAATTAAAAAAATTGCAGAATGAATGTAAGATGTTATGTTTGTGGAAGATTTGGACACCTATCTAATCAATGCAGAACACATACTGGCATAGGATATGGGAAAGATATTCAGAAAAACAATGTGACTTGTTATGCTTGTAACAAGATTGGACATATTGCAAAATTTTGTAGAAGGAATCACCTGCAAATAACAAAGGTCCTAGTTTGAAAGGTAAAGAAAAGGTTGAAGAAGTAAAGCAAGAATTCTCAAAATAATGGATCAGAAAGTTAGAACAAAATGTTGATGGGAATACTCCTCCACTAGTAGAACAGAGTAACACTCCACCAGCAGAAGACTCTTCATCTAACTGAAGGAAAATCCTTTGGGGGTTTAGCAACAAAATGAAAAACATGCTATTATTCCCTCAGTTGATGGTGAGAAGTTGAAATTACTTCTATACCAGTAAATAAGTTAAGTTGTGACTTAACCTATGAGCATTAAATGTGGTAGTTGGCAAAAATAACATTATAAAGAAAGTCTTTTGGCTCCTTTTTCATTCACCGAGCATTCAAACATTCAAGAGCGCTAAAATTCCTAAGAGAAGGCATCCTTAGCGAAGAAGTGAAGCAGTCCATCCAAGCATTCATCCTAAAAGAAGATTAAGGTATTTATAATCATGGCATCCTCATCCACTCCTGAATTTATTGCAAGCCCTATTGTGATGGAAGTAATCAAGTGCACTACACCCGTATTCAAGCTTGTTCCCGAAATTGCAAAGAAAGATGATAGCATAGGTGTATTTTCTCAAATTCGTAAGGGAGTAGTATATGTTGAAGACCCTAGGATATACATACATTGTCATATAGAGGAATTAGGTGATGATGAGATCAAAAATATGTATAGGACTGTGATTTGTGATGAATCTGGAAATATCAAGCCGAAACATAAGATAGTGGAAACCCTAGGTTTTATTGAAATCCTTAGTGTCCTAGATTTTCCCAAGGATATTATAAGGATTGTGCTTAGAAGAGTTCATGGTGAATTCTTTTGGTTAGATTCAATTCATAAAATCACCAAGGAAGTCGTTAAGGCAGTAACAGGGTTACCTTCCATTGGTAGCAGCCCTGATAGAACCAAAAGAGTCTCAAATGACATAGTGATAGATTTAACAAGTGCAAAATTTGACAAAAGGTCTCTAAGGGTAAATGATTTAAAGGACGTAAATGTCAGATTTATCAGTATCATCTTAGGCTACAAAGCTACACATGCAAATACGTTGAACTCAGTTTCTAGCCTATGTATTAAAAGTGCATATGACATGGTCAACAACAATGCTAGAATAGATGTGTGTGAATGGCTCAAAGATGAATTGATAGACAATCTGGGGAAGATTAAGGGAGATAAGAAAGGAACCTTTATATTTAGAAATTTACTTGTATGTTTAATGTTGTAGATTACAAAACAAGTACCTGGTATTGGTGCAAGAGATTTTGGCTTTGACATACCGGTAGGAAAGCAACTATTGGATCTATTAAACAACATGGGAGAAAATAGGGAGAAAAACTTAAATGAATATTTTCAGGCATTGAAAGCTCAAATGAAAACAAGAATAAGATTGTCATGGGTAATTGTAGATAAGTATCAGAAAGAAATTTGTTTTGTAATCAAGAAAGATGAAATCTGGATGGGGGTAGTTGTCCCTAGAACTATTTGGGTAACTGAAATGGGCTATGAAACAGATGACAATATTATAGAAACTTATGCAAAAGCCCTCCTTGAAGCACCAAAGGAACCCACTGAGAAAGTCTTTAGAAATGTAGAAACCATTGAAAGTGGAATTCAGTCAAAGAAAAGGGTAAAGAAAGTTGAAGCAACAGTAAGGAAAGGAACTCGACAGGCAAAGGCAATTAAGGGAGATGTTTTGAAACAAATTGGTATAAGTGAAAGTGAGTTGGAAGGACATCAACTGGAAACTCATCTTTCACCGGTTGGAAATTCCTCTAAGAGTGATATACAGGTAGTATTTAAAAGGGTAGAAAGGAAAAGAAAACCCTCACCGGTACCCTCACCTGCACCCAAGAGAACCAGACAGAAACAATAGGCAGTTAGGCCTCTGGTAAAGAAAATGACTCCAAAGAAGAAGAAGGTGAAACAACACATTGCTCCACTAGATAAGCTTCTTAGTGAAATTATAAAGGATGGTAAGTTGAAGAACATTAGCAAATTGTTCAATACACTTTCGGCTGATGACAAAGAAAGCATTGAAAATAGTGTAATTTTACACTTGGATATTTATAAGAAATTTTTCATGGAAATTGTTGATGAGATACCCAATGAGTTGTATAGAAGACTAGAAGCCAGAAGGGTAGCCATCATTGAGCTGGATAAGAAAATTAAGATTGAGGAACTACTTGCAATTCATCCAGTTAACTCACCGAAAGAGATTGATCAATTAATCAGTGAAGCAAACCGGACTGTATTTTCAACCATTCACCGGCATGTAGCACTGATGGCTGGCAAAGTAAAAGAAGTTTCTAAAGAAATAGTAGATGCATGGGATATATTCTTTGTAGGAAAAGAGGAACAGGAAGAACTAAAAAGACCTAAGACCATTATAGTATATCAAAAGGACAGGGATAAGGGGAAAGGTAAGGTAGGTGGACCTCCAAGCCTTAAAATAACTGATAATGTAACCCCACCTCCTTCAGATACTCCATTGGCACATACTACAAATAGTCAACCAGCCACAAAGAGTATGGAGACTCCATTAGAGGATACTAATCCTGAATCTAAAATTTTGTATACCGTAAATATAGATACTCAAGAAGTAAATGTTTTGGTTCATAGAGAAACCATTGAGGACAAAAAGAAAGATGTTGAGTTTCAGGTAA